>NW_028159450.1:12500-17809 GCF_964263955.1 Coregonus lavaretus
TGCATTGAAGCTGTTCTGGCTCGTGGTGGCCCAACGCCCTATTAAGATGCTTTATGTTGGGGTTTCTGTTATTTTGGCAGTTACCTGTATATAGTGGGCTACTTTTGACCAGTGCACTATTTAAGTGATAATGCCTGAGAAGCCGGTGTTTGGAGGATATATTTTTGACCGACCGGCTCGATTCGGTCTTATGTAGCAAAATTTGAAATTGTGTTTTTTGCATTGGATAAAAGTAGAGACTCAGAGCTAGAAAATTGTATATTATACACTACAGTTGAGGAACAATGGGAAAGTAATTCTGCTTTGAAAGGTGATCACTTTTGAGAAAATGGCCTTTGAATGTTTTGGTACCTACTGGAGAGCTCTTCTTTGTCTACACCCATTCAGCATCGTTCACACCCTCTTAAACTATAGCCCCGCCCGTAAACTCAGAGCGTTTCGCTCTCGGAGCGTTCAGAGCGCACACTGGACGCTCTGGCCGAGTAGTAGGGTTGATCCGAGCGTTCTGTCCTAACAACAGCAGTCAAGCACACAAGCTAACTGGCTAACATTGTCTAGCTTGCTAGCTACTTCCAGACACAAATGAGAGAACAGCTCACTGACCATTTTACTCGCCCTAGCAGAGCTGGTTAGGCTGTTTTTATGTTATCCAGAGCATTGGTTACTGCAACTGTGCCAACAATTTAACTATGCTTTTTTGCCAACCATATTCAACGGGTGTTGAGCGTTCATAAATTCATTAGGTATACTGCCCTCTAGCACGCTCAGACGAGAGTGCTCTAAAATCAGAGTAGATAGCCAGAGCGAATTTACCAGCTATGTC
Source organism: Coregonus lavaretus (assembly GCF_964263955.1). Taxonomy (NCBI): domain Eukaryota; kingdom Metazoa; phylum Chordata; class Actinopteri; order Salmoniformes; family Salmonidae; genus Coregonus; species Coregonus lavaretus. The sequence goes on from NW_028159450.1 coordinate 13,324, forward strand.
TATCGACAGTTGTCGCAGTGACATCATGAACATTCTATTGAAATGGTTGCTTGCATAGTGGAGTCTTTTCTTAAGACATGTAGCTAGCTAGCTAAACAATGAACCATAATCCCAACTCATGACATTAATACCCTGCATGAATCTGCTGGTAGATAATCAACCAGGTTCGATGTTAGCTAGCTAACATTAGGCTATAACTAGCAAAGCAAATGGTTCTGAGATATGAATAATATTACTACACAGATCATACACGTAAAGTTAGCTAGCGAGCCAGCCAGCTAACGTTAGCTAGCTAGCTAACAGTTCGCTTTAACTTGAAATGAAAACGACTTTCTGACAAAAATAGAAACGTGTAATATCTGATGTAGCTAGCTAGACTATCTTACCCGTATACATGGATGGACGTTTCTCCCTCTCTGTCACGGATGCCATGGTTGCCCTTAGTTTGAAGATGTAATCCGGAGACGGGACAACTGCATTGTTGGTTAAGGGCTTGTAAGTAAGCATTTCAGTGTAAGGTATACACCTGTTGTATTCGGCGCATGTGACAAATACAATTTGATTTTATTTTATTTTATTTTATTTGATTCTCCATCCCCTTAGCTATCCTACTCTAATTCCACTGATTTCAAAACTTGATCTCTCTGCATGTCCAGCCCACTCATTATCTCAGCCAATCATGGCTAGCGGGAATGTTGCTGTCTTTTTCTGTGGCTAAACCAACTAGGCTCGTATTTACAGATGGCATACACGTTTGTTATTAAGGCACATGAAAGTTCACATGTTCCAGAAGGCATTTCTGCCAAAAAAAACGCATTTTGATTAAAAAACAACAAGTTTACGTTCAAAAGGCTGTGAGATAGTGACGCGCGACATACGCCTAGTTTCCTGAAATATACGGCGCGGGTGTTGTTAGGCCAATATATACACCGGCTTCTTGGGCATTAACAGTTTTATACAACTTGTTACCATCATATTCAAATAATGATTGACATATTTTCATTAAAAACGTTATTTAGAGGAATTTATTCATACTATTTCATCCTTCCACAAGATAATGTCCCAAGCCGGCTGGTCGTTCGTTCTATCGGTTCATTTGCTAGAGAAGCAACCCAGTCGTTCAGGCTTTTTGTTCTGTATCTATGGATGCGACCCAGTCGTTCGTTCAAAATGTTCCATTGCCATACTGGCTGTCAACATTCTTATCCCTTGCTTGCTAGCTAGCCAGCTAGTGCAGCCAGAATAACAACAGTAGCAGCATTTGCATTTGTTTAAACTGTTTTCTAGTGACATTTATTTGGATACATTCATAACAATGAGCTAATGAGGCGTGATTTCGCCTGGCATAGAAAATGTGCTCACTCGTCAGGACACTGTTAATCAGAGGAGCTAGCCAACAACACAGCTAACACAATCACTTCAAACTGAAGCATGATATAGTCCCGACACAAATCTAGGGTTGCTACCCAAAGCGGTTGGTCGTTCGTTCTATTGGTTCGGTTGCCAGAAACGTGACCCAGTCGTTCAGTCTTTTTGTTCTGTATCTATGGACGCGACCAGTCATTCGTTCTAAATGTTCCATTGCCATACTGGCTGGCAACGTCCTTATCCCTTGCTTGCTAGCTAGTCAACTACGGCTAACTGACAGTCACGTCAAACAGTGCAACCAGAATAACAACAGTAGTTGTTCAGAGGAGCTAGCCAACTACCCAGCTAACACAATCACTTCTAACTGAAGCTGGAAAGATGCAAACCAGCTGCACGTCCTTTCCTTTTACCTGTTTTCTATTTACATATATTTGTATATATCCATAAAAATGATGCCAGCTGATTCATGATTTCGACTGGCTGAGAAACGCTGCCTGCCTGTCTGTCTCGTCCCGACTCCCGACACGTTCATTACTATGGGACAGCTGGAGATCGAATTTGAATATTGAAACGATGTTGCAAATGTCGGAGAGACCGACAGCAAAGTTTATACAAATCTCCGCTGTTGTAAACTAAATGTTAGTCTGAAAGAAATGTGAGATAATGTCTAGATGCTTTTTATAGTGGAGATCAAGTTTATAAATTGCCTGGCTGGGCTGATTGCTCAGTCAGACGGAACAGAGTAAATAGGCATTTTAACGTCATAGATTTAGCCGGTGGTAACTTGTGGAATAGACACCGGCTGGAATGTGGTTTTAACCAATCAACATTCAGGATTAGACCCACACGTTGTACAAATTGGGAATAGGGTGCTGTCTTGGATGCAGATAAAGTATCACTGATGGCCTCAGGGGTTTATCTGTGCTTTTTACAACATCTGCCTTCGGTCCGGAGAAAACACTGTAATCTGTCTAAGAGGAAGAGAATGTTTGGATTGATAGGATTTTCATTACAGTTATGTTTTCATAGTTCAGGAGAAGAGAGAGAGACAGGGTTCGGAGTGGACGGACGGACGGACTGTGGAGCACTGATGAATGATACATTAATGTTCCCAGTCATCCCTGTGTGAGTCCCAAACGCATGTATACACACGTGTGTTCACCTGACTGCCAGTCACGTCCCCAGTCAACAGCTGTCTTACCTGTCACTGTGGATCTCAGGCTGCGTCCCAAATGGCACCCTATTCCCTATGTAGTGCACTACTTTTGACCAGGGCCCACGGTGCCATTTTGGGACGCATTCTCAGTCTGTGAGGAGTGCCGAGGCTTTGCCAGGACCAAGTACCAGAAGGTATGATCTTTCTGAAGGCTGCTCTTATTATTGAATAACCCCCCCATCCAGACTCTGGCTAGAGGGAGGTAAGCTGCTTCCTGCTTCCTGTCCTGTACCTAGGGGCCCCAGAAAAAAAAAATTATATATATATAGTTGTGAAAATGTGTTTTATACCAGGTGAAGTTGACTCAACGTAGAAATTCAGTGTTGAGATAAACACTGAACACTGTATTATATCTACCCTTTGTCTAAAGTCTTATGTCGTTACTAGTACAAAGAGTTGCCCATAATTGGCATCACGAACGTGGTATGGATGTTAAGAATGTAATTGTTAAAACTGCTCTAGTACCATACTGTGTAGGTATGTAGTTTCCCTTAAACTTATAAGACAATATCACCTTTTTACAAAGTACTGTGTAGCCCAAAGGGCTTCAGTGGAAAGTAGTTCCATCAGACGGAATCAATTGTCTTGGAAAGGTTCATATACACTTCAGCCAAATACATTTAAACTCAGTTTTTCACAACACTGAATGAGCAGAATAAAGTGGGCCATTGATCCGTACGACTGAAATAAAGTATTTCCTCGTTTACCACAGCAAATGTACCGTGGCAATTTACCGACACGTATTTTTTGATTTTTTTCTAATTTATGTAATCAACTGTATTTAAAATTGTTTGATATAGTAATTGTTATCAAGATACGACCTCCCTGGACATTTGAAATGTGTAACTAAATCAAGCAAATCCTAATGGAGTTATATCATCTATATTTCTTTATCAAATGAAAATGTAGTCTATAAAATATTTTGAATGGCAATATATTCTATTATTTTGCCATTTAAGGTGAAATGTCAGAATGAAATATAGTCCTACTACCTCTATATTCTTATAATCTAATAAGTATTTTTTTTATAGGTTGATATTTCATTGGGGGCGGGAGTATAGAAAGTAGAGCAGCTGTCTGGTATCGTCATCACTTGACACGGTAACAACAAGCGATCCACTGATCTGATGGTTTATCCTTGTGGGTTTTTCATTGCATCAGAGAGGAAGAGGCGAAGCAAGAGGTATCACTCTTGCCAGAATCTGTCCAAAATAAGCCCTATGTGTTTCTATGGGCTTATTTTGGACCTAAGCTTGTCGCCTGCCTTCTCGCCTTTGGGACAATTTTATTTTAATTTTACCTTTATTTAACTAGGCAAGTCAGTTAAGAACAAATTCTTATTTACAATGACGGCCTACACCGGCCAAACCCGGACGACGCTGGGCCAATTGTGCGCCGCCCTATGGGACTCCCAATCACGGCTGGATTGTGATACAGCCTGGAATCGAACCAGGGGGTCTGTAGTGACGCCTCAAGCGCTGAGATGCAGTGCCTTAGACCGCTGCTCCACGCACTCGGCAATGACTCCCATTGTTAGGGCAGAGACATGAGCATATACAGATCTCTGGTTGCAATCAAGCTTAGTTTATCCCGCATGTAATCTCCCGTTAGTAGCGTTTTAAGAAATCCAGCATTAACTTCTGTCTGCTCTTTGCAATCGAGCCGTTGATTCTTCCTGTGTGTTACTGATGGACTGCAGGTTATAATTGATAGACATTTCAGTGCAAGTCATCCCTCACTCCTCTCCTCCTCCTCTCCTCTCTCATCCCTCACTCCTCTCCTCCGAGGACACGCAGGTGGCTGGAAACGGATGAAATAACACCTTTTACCATTACCGTCTCTCAGAATGGTTCTCTCTCTCTCTCTCTCTCTCTCTCTCTCTCTCTCTCTCTCTCTCTCTCT
>NW_028159449.1:0-53058 GCF_964263955.1 Coregonus lavaretus
TTTTGATGCTGTCTCTACTCCCCAGTCCCCACACTCCAAAGAAATTATCGAATAATTCACTATGAAATTCCTAAGAACTTCACAGAAAAGTCTAAGAATACCTAATATAATCTAACGATATGGTGATAAATGACGCAGTCAGTGTACAAATAGGCAACGTCATAAGAGTCAGGATGAGCAGACTGGGAAGTAGCCTACTAGTCCTATGACGTGATGTGATGTGAAAGCACTTGGTGAGAATACAGTAATATAGAGTTACCAGGCAGCTACTGGAGATTACTGTGAGTGCTACACAGTGGCAAACCACTGACACACAGCTGGAACTACGGCCATGTTTCCCATAGCCAGCCAGCCTGTCCACACAAAGTAACACTAGAGGTAGAGAAAGAGAGGGAACAGAGGGGAGGACAAGAAGAGGAGGAAAGGACCATCTGGATGTCCTTCGTTTCTCCTCTTCTCTAACTCACTCTACTTTCCTGCCAATTCAATCATACTGACAGTCACTCACTCCCCCTTCACTCACACACACCTCGTTCATTTATGAGTACGACACCCCATTTCTCCCCGACACTGACATGTGGTATTTGTAAGTGTAAAATCTGGCAGCAGTCTCTATAATCCCTATATACACCCCCATTATGTTTCTGTTCTGAGTGACCCTGTAATACTACATGTTGGAGTGGCCTGTACCATCTCTTCACCAGTAGGGGGAGCCTATCTCCCACTAATGCAGCCAGCAGTCAGTCAGTGGCCTTCATGTGTTCTATTCTCCCTGCTCTCTCTCTGCCCATATGGAAGTAGATGGAAAGGATGCCATGAAGAGTGATGGTAGGACATGGAAAGTCCTCTTTCCACATCGCATTAACCAATCCCATCAATAGCGTGCATGGCACTCGCAGGCATGCACACAATAAGATATGATCATCAATTTGGTACCCATCACACATTTACAGTCTGACTCAAGACAAGTGTTCCTCCCAGACAGTAACACATGTGCACATGTAAAGGACGTCACGCTGCTTGCTTAGAGAGTACCGCTTCCTCCTGATTCGGCTCATACCGAGGCCCGAACCCAGGACCTCTGTTTCTTTGCAAGCACACATGACCACCCTCCTGAAGCGTCTTACCAATCGCGCCACGTGAAAAGCTAGCTATTCGGCAGCGCAAGTTGGGACACTTCAGGCTGAGGAGTAAGTTTCACACATCCCCATTTGCTACACACACACTGGATGCTAGCCTGTTGGGTCTCTACATTGCCTAGCTCTATGCTGTAAATCTCAGACAGCAATTACAGACCTTCCTTGCCAACAACACACACCTCTTTCTTTTGAAGAATTACTTTGATTTTATCTGCCATTTTCACAGTGTGTGGGGTGTATTCTTTCTCCCATAACACATTCCTTTCTACTTGTATTTCATCTTAACCTTCAATAGCAGCCCACCTCTCTACTTCTATTCCACCTTCACCTTTAATAGCAGCCCACAGATCCACATGAAACAAAGCCGTTATGTGTCAGTGGAACTAAGGCACATGTTTGAGGATACACTCTTCTCTCTCTTCCCTTTTCCTTTCTCTTTGTTCTGCTGCCGACATGTTATTATGTCATTTTGGTACAGGAACAAAGAGTGTATTATAGAGAGATACTGTGTATCATTATCATTGTCGCCTTGATGAGATGGAGTTTGTGTTTGTGTGTGCTGCACTACAAACTACAAACATTCTACATGGGAGAGACGGTGTGCGGGAAGGTATTACTTAAAAGGGTAGGTAGCATAAACGTAACCACATGTAACAAATGGATTTGCATTAGTATACGCATAAAAAGTCTAAATGCAAAGTTACACCTCACGTTTCTATTTTTCGAGTTATTACATTAAACCGATCAGAATTCCAAAGAACGCCGAAGTCATGTCGGAAAATGTTTTTCCCGGGGTGTGATGTAATATGGAGGACCCAGCAAGCCAGCCTATTCCCTATAATGTAAACTCCAACAAAAATAACTTAAAATGTATAACTTCAAATTAAACCAACTACTGGTTTGAATTTATTGTTACAAATCAACTTGCAAGGTTGCTAGCCAACTAGCCTGCTAATGTTAGCCCTACTAGCCTGCTAACGTTAGCCCTACCAAACTGCTAACGTTACGTTATCACTGAATGAGTCAGCCAGTTGCGATCAACACCTAGCTTACAGCTTCATGAAAGTAAACTAAAGTTTTGGAAATACATAACGCCATCTAACAAGTTATTAAAGAATGTTAGCTATATGCAGTTCTCTTAGCCAGCAAGCTAGCCAGCCAGCTAACGTTAGCTATTTAGCCAACTAGCTATTAGCCTAGCCAACCACCACGGTTATGGACGGCAAGCTAGAGCCTAACTATTGGAGACCTGCTAGAACACAACACAACCAAAACATAACTGCAGATTAAAAGCAAAGAGAGAAGACTTCCAGATTGATGGCTGGAGCTCATCCGATGGTAAAACTTTGTAAAAAGTGCAGGCTGAGTTAGCTACGAAAGCGAGGGGGACGCGGACAAGTCGCTGGGCCGAAGGGAGAGTCAGAGAAATCCAAAATACATTGATTCCAGATGTCTGTCAGCTAGCACAGTAGCACTAAGCCAAGGTGGAAAAAGTTACAAAACTCCTGTAGCCTACTTCAAAGATAACATGCTGAAAAGTTGACAAAACAAAAAGGAGACCTTTCGTTATGAGCCCACGGCAAGAAGCCTGCCATGCTAATGGGTTCCCAATAGATAACACTGCCACAAAGTCAGTGAAGAGCATGCTGCATGTGCCCCATCTACTCCTTGTTTACATCACACTTCCTCGTGATTGGTGGATTGTAACTCACCACCACCAACACTTGGTCTGGAATATAATTACATGGTAACATGGCTAGTGGCTAACGTTAGCCAGCTTGAGCTTGCTACCGACCTAGCATACGAACTCTGTAGCACAGAGTAGATCCTCCATATGATGTTGAGAAATAGTGCATTGTGGGTAGTTTAGAAGATATCTGGAATTGAGTTAATAAATATGTAATAACCCAAAAACATAACTATGTTTGTACTTATAGGTATCCAGATCGTGACTACAACTAAGTGACTAAGTCTTTGACCACACATTGGTGAGTAAAAACTCATGCTTCCTACCCTTTAAGTCAATATGAATTCCTCATAGTATAAACTTCCCCTTCTCCCAACATCCAAAGCAATAAGACTTGGTGCCCTTAGATGAAAGGTATTATACTGTAGAATCACTCACTACTAATCTTCCTATGATGATTTAACTACCGAGGTGCCCTGGGTTAAAAGCACAAGTCAACACTAAACAGCATAGGTGGCCTGGGAGAGGAAGAGAGAGTTGGGGAAGGACAGAGGCAATGCTTGTTGGCTGTTCACTTCATACCTTTATCAACTGGATGTAGGCCTAGCAGTCACATCTTGGAGCTTCGAGTTCAGAATTCTAATCTTTTAACGTCTGAGATCTAGCCTGGGTGTCAGTCTGCTTCTACCAACTCCTTTGGCCAGTTTGGCTACAAGGGTTCCACACCATACAAACTACCCATAACAACTACCCATACAAACTATCCACACAAACTACCCAGATTGACCTCAATATACCTAGCCATTATGTACACATCCATGGTGACACGCGCTGCACCCAGGGCAGTCACGGTCGACCCTTGGGGACCACACTGACGAGCTACCCCACTGAGTGACGGGGACAACTGTTGCTCCGACCGCAGGAGCCACAGCAGAGACCACAGAGCACACGGCCCCGGCTTAATTTAACACATTCCCCTAGATTAGAGATCAGGGCCAGGCCAGGGACAGGGAGGAGACGCACAGCTGGGGGGGGGGGGGGGAAACAGGTGAGGCACTGGAGGGGAAGAGGGACAGACTATGGGGAAATGGCTTGGAGAGGGGGGAGATAACAACAGAGATATTCAGGGCCCCAATGATGAGTCTTTCATGTTATTGTCTGCTAATATCCTGGTCTGGATTTGAATGAATGTAATGTGGAATGTGTGGGAGACAGGTATCCTCCACACAGGTGATTTGGTTGCATGTGTCTGTTTACAATGTGGCTCATGATGTGCAAATCAAATCCTCTTCAGGGCAATACAGGTTTAATTCTGTCATTCATTCATCCGTTCAATCAATCCAATGAATCAATCAATTAGTCTCAATGCTCCATCCCCCTAAAAGAGTGTTGAAAGATCACTCTGGGGTGGGGATCAGGCACAGCGTTACTAACTCACTGAGGACAGATAGATCAACCCGAAATCGATCCCCTCCCCTCATCAGAGGCATATTGCTATGTATGTTTCATGTTAGTAGGTCCCAGACGTAACAAGATGCCTGTGGTGGTAGATTCCATCCAGATTAGTGAGACGAGGGGGTAACTGACACCCCCCATGAGTCTGTTCACCAACCATCTCCTCTGGGAGGGACAACATTAGGCCAACACATTTTCAACACATTTGGGCTATGGCTTCTATGAATTCTAAATGTAGCCTTTTAATTAGTAATAACAACAGTCAAAAGTAGTGGGGGGGGGGCATGTCACATCCGTTACTAGAGGAAATTACGCTCATGGTTGTTCCTACCAAGACCAATCTCCTATAGCAGCCATAGACTCTATATAGCCCAAGCCAATAGAGAATAAACAGACCCACTGCAGTCTGCAGAGCCTGAGATGGGACAGCTACCATAGACATGCTGTATATAACACATCATTGACGACTACTTCTGCTGATGAGGGTCCCATGTCGCTGGGCTGCTAATTCTGCAGTTAATGAGGGGAAGTTGGAAAAACATGAGCTGTGCTAAATCTGCTAATAATGTCTGGGGAGAAACACATAGCGTTCAGTGCAGTTTGGAGAAATGAAAACAAACGTGAGAGGTTTAGGTCAGCATGCGCTAACGAGCCTGTGGAAAGTCAACCTGGGCTATACCCCGTCCCGCCTGGCTTGGAGTGTGTGTGTCTGTATGTGTGTGTGTGTCTGAACGTGTGTGTGTGTCTGAACGTGTGTGTCTAAGACCATTACTAAACTTTTCACCTCTCCTTTACCCACCTTGTGGTATGTTGGGGCACCAGAGGTACTTTCTGTTTGCACTCTGTGACTTAGCTGCGGGTGTAGGAGCTTGGTGTATATAATGCATGTTTTGTGTCTGTGTGTGGTGGTCACAGGTTTGTGTGTGTATGTGCACGCATGTGCGTGTGTATGCATGTATGTGAATTTGCGTGTCTGAGCATGTGCGTGTCCTTGCGTCAGTTTGTGTGTGAGTCAGTCTGTGCATGAGTCAGTGTGTGTGTGTGTGGGAGGCTGTTTGTATCAGCCGGTCCCTGTCCCTCACCTTCGGACCCCTCCATGTTAGCATGCCTGGATAGGTATTTAAGCAGTGTAGTGGTAAAGCTTCCCAATATTGCTTCCACCGTACAGATCTGCAAACTTTGAAGGGTTAGGGCCAAGGGGGAGGGGTAGGGATTCAAATAGGACCAGCTGATTGTGTGTGTGTGTGTGTGTGTGTCCATTCAGAACTCACCTCTGGGAGTCCAGAGTGTGCGTAGCATCCAGCAGCAGTTTGGACAGCATGGTGAAGATGTGCAGTCTCATCTCAGGGTCTCTCTCTGGGTTCAGACAGTTCTGCAGAAGGGGCATTAGCAAGGGCAGGAACTCTCCAATGACTTGGCCTGAACACACACACAACACATACAAACACAGAAGAATAGAAGTCCTATTATTAGTACTACTGACCAGTACTCGTGTCAGACAGGGAAAGTTCCAAGGAATGAGCAGACTGTGACACACAGCAACAAGGAAATTGACATGAGTAAAAGGAGCTTTTGTGTGTGAATTGCTTGAGTGTGTGTGTGTGTGTGTGTGTCTCTGTCCGTCTGTCTGTCTGTGTGTGTTGCCGTAAGTTGTGTTACCAGACAGGGTCACTCACTGGATGGGAAATTCACAGTGAAAGTATTCCCAGCTCACATACACACACTAACCAAGTGTCTGTCTATGTGTGTGTGACACGCTGTAGAGACGAGACAGGATATCCTGTGATGCGGAGGGCAGCGGCCGGCCAGTAGAACTGACTGCCTCCAAGAAGCAGATAAAGAGAGGGAGAGAAAGGGAGAACAAGGCAATGGAGGGTAAGAAGAGAGAGAGAGAGACAAATGGAAAGATGTCATGCAGCAAGAATGTGTGAATCAAAACGGTGCCACAAACATGGTGAAGGTGTCAGACCAGACCAGACCAGACATCTCAAGGCCTCTTCACACAAACACACTGCGGATATGAGAGGGTCAGCTAGGCTGGATTCCACTCAAATGACCCATAGTACACAGCCAGTTGACCACAGTGTCCTGTCCTGCTCCTCTCACCTGGCATTGCGTGGCGTGATGTTGGCACACAGACACAGAGGAGATTTTTTTTTACAGGGGCAGAGGGTGCCAGACCAGAGACAGTGAAGGAACACACACGTATGCACAGTGCACACACACGCAGGGACATTCACGGACAAACACACACACAGAAAAGAGGAGCAATGCCAGTGTGAAGAAGAAAAGGGGGGACAAAGTTTATGTCTGACAAACAGCAGTCAGAAGGTGAGAACAGACTATGACTAAGAGATGGGAAATTCTCAGATCTCAAACAATGACAAATAGATGAGATTATAGCATGTATTTCCATTGGCTCTCAGGCCCATATTTCCAGAATGCTTTGGCATAGTGGCCAGAAAGGTGAAAGGTTAACCCCGGAACGGCGAGGGGCTTTGTAGGGAGTATTTTAAAAAGCACCACACACACAAAGACTCTGAGGTTCAAAGTGGCCTTGATGCAAGGGGGGGGGGGGGGGGGATCAGGGTCAAGACGAGGGTCCGCTTTGGTCTTTGCGGTTGTCGTTTGATGTTGTGACCTGGGTGGGGGCTGACCGTAGGCTTAGAATGGACTGGTCAGTTATGACTGGGGGCTTGACTAGAGGACATACTTCAGCTACTTATTGCTGTTCCCATACAATCACAGCAAAAACCTAAAAAAGCTTATGGTCCAATAAAAATAGTATCTCAAATACTTTTTCAGTTTCCATAGAGGGTTCTACATGGAACCCAAAATGGTTCTACATGGGGACAGCCGAAGAACCCTTTTGGAACCCTTTTTTCTAAGAGTGTATAGGTTTGAAGTGCGAGTGTGTGGTGTGAGAGAGAGAGAGAGTCAGACCGAGACAGAGACAGAGACAAACAGACCGAGACAGAGACAGAGAGAGTCAGACCGAGACAGAGACAGAGAGAGTCAGAGAGAGTCAGACCGAGACCGAGACAGAGAGAGTCAGACCGAGACAGAGTCAGACCGAGACAGAGACAGAGAGAGTCAGACCGAGACCGAGTCAGACCGAGTCAGACCGAGACAGAGACAGAGAGAGTCAGACCGAGACCGAGTCAGACCGAGTCAGACCGAGACAGAGACAGTCAGACCGAGACCGAGTCAGACCGAGTCAGAGACAGAGAGAGTCAGACCGAGACCGAGTCAGACCGAGTCAGACCGAGACAGAGACAGAGAGAGTCAGACCGAGACCGAGTCAGACCGAGTCAGACCGAGACAGAGAGAGTCAGACCGAGACCGAGTCAGACCGAGACAGACCGAGTCAGACCGAGACAGAGACAGAGAGAGTCAGACCGAGACAGACCGAGTCAGACCGAGACCGAGTCAGACCGAGTCAGACCGAGACAGAGACAGAGAGAGTCAGACCGAGACCGAGTCAGACCGAGTCAGACCGAGACAGAGAGAGTCAGACCGAGACCGAGTCAGACCGAGACAGAGAGAGTCAGACCGAGACCGAGTCAGACCGAGTCAGACCGAGACCGAGTCAGACCGAGACAGAGAGAGTCAGACCGAGACCGAGTCAGACCGAGTCAGACCGAGACCGAGTCAGACCGAGTCAGACCGAGACAGAGAGAGTCAGACCGAGACCGAGTCAGACCGAGACAGAGAGAGTCAGACCGAGACCGAGTCAGACCGAGACCGAGTCAGACCGAGACAGACCGAGACAGAGAGAGTCAGACCGAGACCGAGTCAGACCGAGACAGACCGAGACAGAGACAGAGAGAGTCAGACCGAGACCGAGTCAGACCGAGACAGAGACAGAGAGAGTCAGACCGAGACCGAGTCAGACCGAGACAGAGACAGAGAGAGTCAGACCGAGACCGAGTCAGACCCAGACAGAGAGAGTCAGACCCAGACAGAGAGAGTCAGACCCAGACAGAGAGAGTCAGACCCAGACAGACAGACCGACAGACCGACAGACCGACAGACCGACAGACCGACAGACAGACAGACAGACAGAGAGAGAGAGAGAGAGAGAGAGAGAGAGAGAGAGAGAGAGAGAGAGAGAGAGAGAGAGAGAGAGAGAGAGAGAGAGAGAGAGAGAGAGAGAGAGAGAGAGAGAGAGAGAGAGCAATCCGGGATGAAAGAAAGTGTGTCGGAGGTGCTAATTTCAGGCGGATTATGGGGGGATAGGGGTAAAGTAATGCGTAAAGTGAGGTTCAGAGCCCTGTAACCCTCCCTAAACTGGACTGAGACAGACTGGGAGTGGGGGGGATTTACCCTAGTCACTAAGCTAACTGGGCTCTAATGACAAACTTTCTGTGTGTAGCTGGATAATGGCAGGTTCTGTTGCTGTCTTGCCAGAAGACTCAAACTGAATTATTCCACTGCTATCGTTCGCTACATACTTCAGTCTGAGACTGCCATCATTGAAGACCTTTGTGGTGACGTCAAAGTGCGGGGTGTGTACAAAACAAAGTAATCAGCGATTGGATCATCTCTAACCAATCAGAGTATCAAAGCCAATCACGAATTGTTAAAGTGCCGCTTTCCACACTTTTGTTCTGGCTCTGGCCCAACCCATTGGTTTCTGGGACCAATCAGACGGTCTAGAATGGATTTCCATTGTAGAAATCATCTGGGAGGTACTCAGATCCAGACTCATTGGGAAGAAGAATCGAACATCCATGGGCGTGGCGTAGCATTTGGCCGGCGCAAGGAGTTTGGGTAGCCAGCCAAGTTGCTTTCTGTCTGTGTAAGTGTTTCTAAAGGGGCCTTGAGTCAAAGGTCTTTGATTCGTCTCAAAGTCATACAGTTCTTAAGGGTAGATGACAGCGTAGAAATAAAGTGCATAGAACGGACATACCAACATTCAAACATGGCCCTTTTAGTTCAACAAGATACTACACTGAACAAAAATATAAACGCAACATGTAAAGTGTTGGTCCCATGTTTCATGAGCAGAAATAAAATATCCCAGAAATGTTCCATACGCACAAAAATCTTATTTCTCTCAAATATAAAATTTGTTTACATTCCTGTTAGTGAGCATTTCTCCTTTGCCAAGATAAGCCAGCGTCCTGACAGGTGTAGCATATCAAGAAGCTGATTAAACAGCATGATCATTACACAGGTGCACCTTGTGCTGGGTACAATAAAAGGCCACTAAAATGTGCCGTTTTGTTACACAACACAATGCCACAGATGTCTCAAGTTTTTAGGGAGTGGGCAATTGGCATGAGGTCTACAGGAATGTCCACCAGAGCTTTTGCCAGAGAATTGAATGTTCATTTCTCTACCATAATCTGCCTACAACGTCATTTTAGAGAATTTGGCAGTACGTCCAACCGGCCTCACAACCGTAGACCATGTGTAACCATGCCAGCCCAGGACCTCCACATCCGGCATCTTCACCTGCAGGATTGTCTGAGACCAGCCACCCGGACAGCTGATGAAACTGTGGGTTTGCACAACCAAAGAATTTCTGCACAAAGTGTCAGAAACCGTCTCAGGGAAGCTCATATGCGTGCTCGTCGTCCTCACCAGGGTCTTGATCTGACTGCAGTTCTGCGTCGTAACCGACTTCAGTGCGCAAATGCTCACCTTCGATGGCCGCTGGCACGCTGGAAAAGTGTGCTCTTCAAGGATGAATCCTGGTTTCAACTGTACTTGGCAGATGGCAGACAGAGTGTACGGCGTCGTGTGGGTGAGCGGTTTGCTGATGTCAACGTTGTGAACAGAGTGCCCATGGTCGTGGTGGGGTTAGGTATGGGCAGGCATTAGCTACGGAAAACGAACACAATAGCATTTTATCGATGGCAATTTATATGCACAGTGATACCGTGACGAGATCTTGAGGCCCATTGTCGTGACATTCATCTGCCACCATCACCTCATGTTTCAGCATGATAATGCACGGCTCAAGTATGTCGCAAGGATCTGTACACAATTCCTGGAAGCTGAAAATGTCCCAGTTCTTCCATGGCCTGCATACTCACCAGACATGTCACCCATTGAGCATGTTTGGGATGCTCTGGATCAACGTGTACGACAGCGTGTTCCAGATCCCGCCAATATCCAGCAACTTCGCACAGCCATTGAAGAGGAGTGGGACAACATTCCACAGGCCACAATCAACAGCCTGATCAACTCTATGCGAAGGAGATGTGTCGCGCTGCATGAGGCAAATGGTGGTCATACCAGATACTGACTGTTTTTCTGATCCATGCCCCTACTTTTTTTTTTTAAGGTATCTGTGACTAACAGATGCATAACTGTATTCTCAGTCATGTGAAATCCATAGATTAGGGCCTAATTCATTTAAATGTACTGATTTCCTTATATGAACTGTAACTCAGTAAAATCTTTGAAATTATTGCATGTTGCGTTTATATTTTTGTTCAGTAAATCTAAGTAATCAATCTATGATGGTGGCCGTTTGGCTGATTGCTCCCAAATCATAGGAATCCCCACCCAATTGACTACTTTAAAATGGTAGATGCCCTAAATGGCAATATCCACACTAAAACGGGTTATATCCAACTCCAATATAAAGTTGTTTTTGTCAAAGTTGCGTAAATGCCACGTGTCCACTTATATCAGTGAATCCAATTTGTAAGTCGCTCTGGATAAGAGCGTCTGCTAAATTATGTAAATGTAAATGTGAAATTCGTAACAACCTACCCATTACGAAACTTCTATTTGATCAAATAAGCATCACTTAGCAAACTATCAATTTTTTGTTGACCAAATTTGACACTCTCTCATTGACCTCCATACAAAAATCCCTCCCTCGTAGGCTTATTTTCATGGACATATTTTGGGCGGAGTAAAACCTCTCGCTTCGCCTCTTCCTCTCTGCCTGTAGTCTCACATGATTAGACAATAATGTGGCTTTAGTCTCTGACTGGCCAGATATGACTGATAGGACAGTAATGTCTTGGTTACAGATTGGTCTCCTGATTGGACAGAGATGACCTGTAGTCTCACCTGATTGGCCAGCAATTTTTTTATATATATTTTTTATTTAACCTTTATTTAACCAGGTAAGCCAGTTGAGAACAAGTTCTCATTTACAACTGCGACCTGGCCAAGATAAAGCAAAGCAGTGCGATAAAAACAACAACAGAGTTACATTTGGGGTAAAACAAAACAAAGTCAAAAAATACAACAGAAAATATATATACAGTGTGTGCAAATGTAGCAAGTTATGGAGGTAAGGCAATAAATAGGCTTTAGTCCAAAATAATTACAATTAGTATTAACACTGGAATGATAGATGTGCAAGAGATTATGTGCAAATAGAGATACTGGGGTGCAAATGAGCAAAAATAAATAACAATATAGGGATGAGGTAGTTGGGTGGGCTAATTTCAGATGGGCTGTGTACAGGTGCAGTGATCGGTAAGGTGCTCTGACAACTGATGCTTAAAGTTAGTGAGGGAGATAAGAGTCTCCTGCTTCAGAGATTTTTGCAATTCGTTCCAGTCATTGGCAGCAGAGAACTGGAAGGAATGGCAGCCAAAGGAGGTGTTGGCTTTGGGGATGACCAGTGAGATATACCTGCTGGGGCGCAGACTACGGGTGGGTGCTGCTATGGTGACCAATGAGCTAAAATAAGGCGGGGATTTGCCTAGCAGTGATTTATAGATGGCCAGGAGCCAGTGGGTTTGACGACGAACATGTAGTGAGGACCAGCCAACAAGAGCGTACAGGTCACAGTGGTGGGTAGTGTATGGGGCTTTGGAGACAAAACGGATGGCACTGTGATAGACTACATCCAATTTGCTGAGTAGAGTGTTGGAGGCTATTTTGTAAATGACATCCCCGAAGTCAAGGATCGGAAGGATAGTTAGTTTTACGAGGGCATGTTTGGCAGCATGAGAGAAGGAGGCTTTGTTGCGAAATAGGAAGCCGATTCTAGATTTAACTTTGGATTGGAGATTCTTAATGTGAGTCTGGAAGGAGAGTTTACAGTCTAACCAGACACCTAGGTATTTGTAGTTGTCCACATACTCTAGGTCAGACCCGTCGAGAGTAGTGATTCTAGTCGGGTGGGCGGGTGCCAGCAGCGTTCGATTGAAGAGCATGCATTTAGTTTTACTAGTGTTTAAGAGCAGTTGGAGGCTACTGAAGGAGTGTTGTATGGCATTGAAGCTTGTTTGGAGGTTTGTTAACACAGTGTCCAATGAAGGGCCAGATGTATACAAAATGGTGTCGTCTGCATAGAGGTGGATCTGAGAGTCACCAGCAGCAAGAGCGACATCATTGATATACACGGAGAAAAGAGTCGGCCCAAGAATTGAACCCTGTGGCACCCCCATAGAGACTGCCATAGGTCCAGACAACAGGCCCTCCGATTTGACACATTGAACTCTATCTGAGAAGTAGTTGGTGAACCAGGCGAGGCAGTCATTTGAGAAACCAAGGCTATTTAGTCTGCCAATAAGAATGCGATGTGCCTATACGCTCACCTGATAGGCCAGCAATGTGGCTATACGCTCACCTGATTGGCCAGAGATGACCTATAGCAGAGCTCTCCAACCCTGTTCCTGTAGGTTCTCTCCAACCCTAATCTAGCACACCTGATTCTAATAATTAGCTAGTTGATAAGCTGACTCAGGTTAGTTACAACTGGAGTTGGATTGAAAACCTACAGGAGAGTAGCTCTCCAGGAACAGGGTTGGAGAAGCCTGACCTATAGTCTCACCTGATTGGGTGGCGATGACCTGGAGCTGCAGTCTCTGGGGGGAGTAGCTGGTCCAGGTCTTCTGAGAGGCTAAGAGCCACTGGAGCAGCTGATCCATGTGCTGCCTGTAGAGGTCAGCTACTGTAGCCAGACCCTGGACCTTACACAAAGACACTACACTCTGCTCTGCCTGAGAGATGGAGAGATGGAGAGAGAGAGAGAGAGAGAGAGAGAGAGAGGAAGGAAGGGAAGGTGAGAGAAAGTGATCCCAACACATTCCATAAAAATGTTTATGGCTGTATTGAAAGTTCAGATTACATCCGGAAACAAAAGCATGAACAGTAAGGTTACCATGGAAAGAACATTTTCCCAAAGACTCACACACTGTAAACAATGTACTTCACATGCTCTTAGTCTTAAATATCAAACCACTCCGATGCAAACACTAACACATATACCCATACAGAAAAGCAAACCGGAAGCATTCACACACATCCTATAGTCACAATAAACATCAACGGAGGGGTAATGAGCCGAGTGAGAGAGAAAGGAGAGTAAACATAGTGTTGTCTCTTCAGGACAGAGGAAGTGACCTCGAGGGGCGAGTAATGGTCCCCCTTATGGCCCCCTTGAGGGGAGGGGGGGATGGACACACAGACGAATGGACACTAACTGTCTGACTGACTGTCCTCTTGAGTCAATAGTGTTAACCATCTAACTCTCCCCCCCAACCCTGACTGGAAGCAAGCAAAGCTCCTTTTCTAGGAAAACTAACATTGCCATTCCCCCTGGGAGGTGGAACAGCATCGGGGAATGCCCAAGGCCATGCTCACCCCCCTCTCTTCTTCCCCCCATTCTCTCCCTCTCTGCATGTCCCTGTCCCTATTCTTCCCCCCTTCTCTCCCTCTCTGCATGTCCCTGTCCCTATTCTTCCTCCCAGTTCCAGACAGGACACAGTTTCTGCAGACAGACACAGACAGTCAGACATCGAAGGCCACAGTGGTCAGTCATTCATCCGTTGGCCAGAGTGCAACTCCACTTCCCGCTCCTCTGCTCTTAGACCTGTTATTAGCATACACTCCAAACAGACAGACATAAGATGTAACACAGGGCTTTTACAATCTGTTCTGTTTCCTCCTCCCCTTCTCTTTGTTGTTAAGTTTTATTCTGGGTTAAGTTAACCACACAATGAGTGTCCTTCGCGGCAGGATGGTGCTCGCGTGGCATGTAATGGCAGTATGCGTGAGGAAGGACGGTGCTGGGGCTGATGACACACCTGCTGACTCGCACCCCCCCCCCCCCCCCCCCCCTCCCCCCACCCCCTCTCTCCCTCTCGCTCTCTCTCTCTCTCTTCTCCAAAACCGCCTCCTTTCACCCTCGGCAACGGTTTAAACTAGTTCCACTCCAAAGGTGCAATTTCTGACTAAATGGGTAATTACAGTAGACTGTTGAGTTCCACTGTGCCCACTTTGAACCAGGTCTAACGCTTACATTCTTCGAATAGCTTCTCTGGCCCGATATAGAAAACATGCTTACAGTTCTAATATAAAAGAAAGAGGGCAGGGAAAAAGGGTAAAACCACATGTCAGAGCAGAGAAGGAGAAGAGTAGTTACACAGGTGAGGTGGATTGTGGGTTATAAACGTCGAGCCCACAGGGGAGGGGGAGGCCTGCCTGGGATTGCTCGTTAGAGCCACTGGGTGAGGCTGTGTGTATGTGGGTCAGTGTGTGTGATTATGTGTTTGTGTGGGTCTTACCTGGGCAGTGAGCTAGGGTTTGATGTATGTGTGTGTAGACATATGTGTGTGTGTGTGTGTGTCCATGCACGCATGCTGGTTTGTGTGTTTGGGCGTGTGCGTCCATGTATGTGTGTGTACGCGAGCGCATCTTACCTTGTCAGTGAGCTGTGGCTCAGTGGAGAGGCTCTGGACAGTAACCAGCACCTGTAACAGCTGTAGACTGATGGAGCAACAGTCCTTCTCACACAGAGACAACAGAACATCCACACAGGACAGCAACTGGTCCAGATACACCGACTGGGAGAGGGAAGGAGAGACTATTATAATTCTTCCCTTTATTGGGTAAATATCATACATTATACAAACACATTTTAAAAAACATATCCGCCCTCACATATTTACACCTGCAAAAGGAGAGACACTGAGACAGAAAGAGGGAGACAGAGGGAGAGAGATAGGGGGAATGTGCAGATTGAGGTAGAGAGAGAGAGAGGGGTGAGAGAGAGAGATAGAAAGAGAGAGGTAGGTACAGAGAGAGGGAGAAAGAGAGAGACTGTGCGGTGCTACAGTCTGACGGTGCATGAGAAGCCCCTGACCTCTGTTCCTCATACTGTCATACTGTTATATGAGGGAAAAGTCAATGATGTGACCCCTCCTTTCACCACCAGCCTAGAAGCTAGATTTCTTTTCTCTGAACTCTATCCACCCTCTCCCCTCTTCTCTATCCCTCCTTCTGTCTCCCTCGCTCACGACACGCCATCTGCTCCCTCTCTCACGACACGCCATCCTCCCTCAGTTCTCATACACTCCTTCTGTATTATCTACTCCACATCACCAAACCACAGCGGACCAGCCCTGTGAAGGATCTCCTATTGTTTTCAAATCAATCAAATAAATGCCATGAGATATTCTTTCCATCTCTTCATTTGATCTGGGTCACTCCTCCATTCCTGTCCTTTTCCCTCTGTCTCTCTTCCCCCTCTCCCTGTCTCTGTGTCTCACTCTCTCTGTGTGTCTCACTCGCTCTGTGTCTCTCTCTCTCTCTCTGTGTGTGTGTCTCTCTCTGTGTGTGTGTCTCTCTCTCTCTCTCTCTGTGTGTGTGTGTCTCTCTCTCTGTGTGTGTGTGTGTGTGTGTGTGTGTGTCTCTCTCTCTCTGTGTGTGTATGTGTCTCTCTCTCTCGCTGTGTGTGTGTGTGTGTGTCTCTCTCTCTCTCTCTCTCTGTTGGGTGAGTTCATGTTTAGACAAAGGCCCTCCACTCGGACCAATTTCCATGCCATCACCGGGAGCACGGCCTTGTTTCCTGTTTTGCTGTGGCCTGTCATTAGAGAGGAGGGAGGGAGGGATGGAGAGGGGAGGCAGCCTCCAGGTGTTTGCTTAGGGAGAGAGGGGGTGTATTAGGGAACGTAAAGAGACGGCCAAGAGTCTGTGTGCATGCACACGCACACACCTCATCCCTCCCATTCTCCAGAATGACAAAACGTCTGTCCAGTGCTCAAAGCAGGCACTAGAAGGAGCACAACACTGTTTTTTAAATTTATTTTATTTTACCTTTATTTAACTAGGCAAGTCAGTTAAGAACAAATTCTTATTTACAATGACGGCCTACACCGGCCAAACCCGGACGACGCTGGGCCAATTGTGCACCGCCCTATGGGACTCCCAATCACGGCCGGTTGTGATACAGCCAGGAATCGAACCAGGGGGTCTGTAGTGACGCCTCAAGCACTGAGATGCAGTGCCTTAGACCGCTGTGCCACTGTCTTCCCCAAGCAGCCATAGAGCAGCATGCCACTTCAGTGGGAAGGAAAAGAGAGCAAAGCTAAATAAATAAGATGGAGAGCAGTGAATCTATGACACGGCTAGAGAGGAGAGACTAGAGGGTCAGGACTTCCAGGGCTGTGAGAATAATGTGTTTATTTTACATCAGTGAGCTAGGGGGTTAAACACACATACTATGGATGGGACGCGCACACGCACATTATGCACGCACACACACTTTTGACTCAGGGGGGTTTGGAAAAGGCTTGTTATGTGTGTCTGGACCCGACCTGTTTGTTTGTCCTGCGAGGCAGCCTAACAGTGAGTCAGGTTTGATATTTTAAAAGAAAGTTAGCACTGAGGTAAACCTCTGCATCCTTTGTCCCCCTGTCTGGCCTGGGCATCCCTGGGGGTTCCCCCTCACCTCTCTGGGCTACCCTGGGGCCTCATCCTCACCTCTCGGGGCCTCCCCCTCACCTCTCTGGGCTTCTCTGGGGCCTCCCCCTCACATCTCTGGGTTTCACTGGAGCCTCCCCCTCACCTCTCTGGGTTTCCCTGGGGCCTCCCCCTCACCTCTCTGGGCTTCCCTTGGGCCTCCCCCTCACATCTCTGGGTTTCACTGGGGCCACCCCCTCACCTCTCTGGGCTTCCCTTGGGCCTCCCCCTCACCTCTCTGGGCTTCCCTGGGGCCTCCCCCTCACCTCTCTGGGCTTCCCTGGGGCCTCCCCCTCACCGCTCTGGGCTTCCCTGGGGCCTCCCCCTCACCGCTCTGGGCTTCCCTGGGGCCTCCCCCTCACCGCTCTGGGTGTCCCTGGGGCCTCCCCCTCACAGCTCTGGGCTTCCCTGGGGGCTTCCCCCTCACAGCTCTGGGCTTCCCTGGGGGCTTCCCCCTCACCTCTCTGGCCTTGTGACTCAGTTATCCCCTCCCCTGCTGTGTATTACTCACTTCACTCCCCCCTGTGGAGTGTGGACGTGCTCACAGTGGGTGGTGGGGATCCCCATAGAATCTCTAGTCATTGTATTTCTGTGGGGAACCCCCTCTTTACAGCTCAGCAGCTCACAATCATGGGAATAAAGCAGCGACACTGTGGGGTTTTCACTCTGGTCTGGTCTGTTCTCTGGTCTGGTCTGGTTTGTTGTGGTCTGTTCTGTTCTGGTCTGCCACAACACCCCTAGGTAGGCAGCCCAAGGATGCTGTATGGAGACACCACCAGACGTTTAACATTGTAACACACAGGCTCACACTGACACCAAAACAGCCATTAGTAGGTCTGGGAAAGGAGAGGAGAGGAAAGAAAAAGTGGTAAAAGTGGCGTAGTGCTTGGATATAATCATGTTAGACACACCTGGAGCCTGGCTGGTGCTCGACCTGGTGCTGTGGCACTGCACACGCCACGGGGCCTCGTAACACTGTGTGTGTGTGTGTGTGTGTGTCTGCCGCAAATACACACTGACATACTGAGGTAGTTGGAGATTCATTACCCCCCCCACAACTTCTACCGTTGTCATAGCAACGGGGAAACTGATACACCCCTGGAGCTCTGACCCGGTTGTGTCAGTCCACAGGTGAGGCGGCAGCCACGCGTACGGTAAGCCCAACCCATCACCACACTCCTCCGTTCTCACCTTTCTTTCGTCTCCCTTTCAAGAGCGAGATGAACAGGCCACAGCTGTCAGCGGCCATGACATCGGACAGAGGAAACATGTCAGAGTGTGTTTGTGTTTTCAGAGCGACAGAAAATTGGCCGACATGGCGTCACCACTTCACGCAAAAGACAGACACTCCCAAGTCTCTCGGCAGCATTTGCACACAAGACAAGATGAAAGAAAACAGAGCCTCATCTCTCCTCCGCTACTGTGGGTCAGCACTTTTACAGTGCCTTGCTGTGTAATGTTCTCTGTCTGTTAACTACGTGGTTGTAAATATTCCTTCCTTCCCTTCACCTACGGGCCTTTCTCTCTCGCTCGCTCTCATCTGCCTGTTTGCTTTAGCTCTGCAGATGTGAGAATAGCTCCGTAGCCACGGCAACAGCACAACAGCCCTCAGCTGTAGAGTGAGATCGTGTGTCTACACGGTGTCAGGATGTTTCTATTATGTATTAATATCTTAATGTCTGTGTGTGTGTGTTTTATGGTATGTCCTATAACTACAAGTGCAACTTGTACAACACGGAAGCTTAACTAACCAACACTCCTTTCAACTCCTCTCTGCCACAGTGATGTCATTGTATGAATTGATAAGAGGGGGAGTTTTGTTATATAGTTCATTGTTTGGGGTAAAAACACTAAAACAGGCCTTTGAGCGAGTAAAATAAGTTAAGCGGTCCCAAGCACTATATCAGTGTCCACATCTTCAACGGGCTCCACCACTCTCTCGCTCTCTGCCGACCAGCGTGGTTTTCGCTGTGACTTTGAAGATTATTTATAATATTATTTTTGTCCAAGTCAAACCTCTCGCTCTCTTGCACAAAACTCTCTAAAGTTGTTTTTATCTTCTGAAGTTTACTTTGAAAAGCATAGCATCTGAGTCTGCAATTTAGGTCTTCTTTTTTACTTTATCTTAGCACCACAGCTGCCCAATGTGCCCATATGACATTTTTCCCTTGCTTGTCTAAAACCATATCAAAAACAACCAGTTAGTCCAACAAGCAGGATCACTGTGGCTACTGGCTAACCTTCAAACAATCTGTGTGATGACTGTGTCTCTCTGAAGTTCATGTCAGTGTATGTGGGACTGTCTGTGTGATGACTGGGAAGGGAGTGTGTGTGTGTGTGTGTACACCTGTCTTTCTGTCTGTCCGTCTTTGTGTCGGTCTGTCTGTGTGCACCTGCATGCTTGGTGTGTGTTTGTGTGTATGTCTGCCTACCTGTCTTTCTTTCTGTCTGTCTGTTCTGCTCGGTGTGTCTGTCTGTCTGTCTTTCTGTCTGTGTGTCTGCTCTGTTCTGTTTGTGTGTGTGCTTGGTGTGTGGGTGTGTAACTGGGTCTGTATGTCTGCCTGTGTGTGTGTGTGTGTGTGTGTCTACAGGAACACAGATGCTCCTCTCCCACCTCTCTCCCTCCTCTCCTGTGTTATTTACAGCCCAACGGTGGCCTGCCTGGCCCTGGACCTCTCTGGTTTGGCCCTGCTCTGTGTGTCTGGCCTGGTTGTTTTCAAAGAATGCTGCAGGTGTGTCGGTCTGTACTGCTAACCCTACTCTTTAAAGGGGAATTTCAAAATTGTCCAACTTAATATTCATCATCTCCAGCACCACCCCAACATCAACATATGTGAAAATGGCATGTTTCTATGCTTTGTAGTAAAAATGATAGAGGAACATAACAAATGACATCATTGGTGTGCGTCTTGTGATTTTAACCAATTGTGAGGAAGCATTGCCACTAATTGTCTACCAATCTTTTTTACTACAAAAAATAGAAACGCGCCACATATGCTAATGTTGGGGTGGTGCTGGAGATGACGAATTTGAAGTCGAAAATTTTTGAAATGTCCCTTTAACTACCCAGCCAGCACTGTACCACTAACCCTGCTCTTTAACTACCAAGCCAGCACTGTATACTGCTAACCCTGATCTTTAACTACCAAGCCAGCACTGTACTGTACTGCTAACCCTGCTCTTTAACTACCAAGCCAGCACTGTACTGCTAACCCTGATCTTTAACTACCAAGCCAGCACTGTACTGCTAACCCTGATCTTTAACTACCCAGCCAGCCAGACAGCACTGTACTGTACTGCTTCCCCTTAGTACCCACTGAGACTGACTTCTAATGATCTTTATTGAGACAGACAGACCAGGGACCAGAAGGTCTGTCTCCATCTGTGTCCATCGCGCTCTGGCTTGACCCCAGCTAGAGGTGGCCGTTTCCCCTCCTGTATGTCTGTCACCAGGACCATAACACTGACCCTCTTTGAAATGTTGTAATCTCAGGGCTTTACTTTGCACTGTTCCGCACACAGTGAGTGTTGAAAAGTGGCTATAAAAAAGTCAGACACGCAGGGGTCAGGAATAATTAGCATTTTATTATCATCCCCTCTAGAGGAAATTATTTGGGGCCCCACTGGGGGGTTCTCTCTCTCTCTCTCTCTCTCTCTCTCTCTCTCTCTCTCTCTCTGTGTGTGTGTGTCTCTGTCTCTCACTCTCACTGGTGAACCTCCTGAACTCACAGCACAGTAATCCCTATAAAAGCTTTTACAACGGTCCTGATAGAAGAAATGCATCTTATCTTAATATTCTTTCACTTTATGGAACATTTCACTGTAAACAGTTTTAGGGTCAAAACTAAGTGCCTCAGAAAGGGTAGTGTTTCATCTGTCGGTCTATATACTTCACCAGACCTGGCTGGAGACTCAAATATAAGATAACATAGAGGAAACATCTCAACCAGATGTGAACTATCATAAGTTACCCCTAACCGCAGATCTATGATCAGTTCACCCTACCATTACCCCCATCATTAACAATTAGTGTGGATAATGACATCTGATACTGGACCAGTAGTTATGGCATTTACCTTTTCCCCCAATTCCCAACCCATAGGTCATACCCATAGGTCAAGGGCCATAGACTCACCTGCTGGTACTCCTGGCAGACGTCTGGTTGGACCAGTGTATCAGCGATCTTCTGGAGGTGTGGTTTCAGGAGGTCCCCGGAGCAGCCCCCCAGTACTGCAGCCAGAACCATGAGGGGGGTATGGGGGGAGGAGGAGGGGGTCTCCAAGTGGACCAGGAGCAGCTTGAGGAAGACCTCGGGGCTGACAAAGGTCCCCAGCAGCTTGGCAGACCTCAGACACTGCAGAGAGAGATAGAGAATACTATAGTTTATAGAATGATTTGGCAATATTAGAGTGTATTTCATGCCAATAAAGTACCTTGAATTGATAGAGAGAGCAAAGATTAGCCATAGAGCAGAGAACGATTGTAGAGAGAAAGAGAGAATGAGATAGAAAGATAGAATGAAAGAAAGGACGAAATAAAGAATTCAAGATAACAGAAGACCACAGAAGAGTACATAATTCATAATCCCTTATCAGCCAGTGGATCAGAGGAACCATCAAAGGCTTCCTCTTGGGGCAGGTGCATCCCAAGTCCTTGGGCCCAACCCAACTATCTCAGGGCTATAAGACACATACATCACTACTGCTATTCACTGCTGTCTATTCTAAGGCCAGCAGGTGTGTCCTCTCCTCTCATGACATGACCATCAAGATCAAGTCATTCACCACAGCAGCTCTGAAACATCTGTTTCTGGGTGGAAAGAATGTCAATGGAAATAGCACATGGGCATGACAATAACGGAAATAACTTCAAGGAAGGAAGGCCATTGAGCAGTTTGTTAAAATGGCGCCCAAATGATGGTGCATCGGTCTACGGCTTGCTTTGCAAAGATCTGTGGAGTGATGAACTGAAGTAGCCAACATACAGGTACTGTATTTGGAACTGTAGAGCAGATTTCTACGATTATCTTATTTATTTAATGGTGATTTAACCTTTATTCATCCAGGTTAGTCACTACCATCCAACCATTAGACCTACCACTACCATCCAACCATTAGACCTACCACTATCATCCAACCATTAGGACTTCCACTTCCTGACCTGACCACCCCCCCCTAGGATGAAATAAAGGTTAGTGCTATCCAGAATCCTTGGGACGTCCCTACCCTAAACATTTTACATTTCATTTTCAATGTGGTAGGGACGTCCCATTGGATTACATAGAACACATCGTGATAGCATGTGTCTCTATGTCTCGACCACTCACGTTGGTGACCACGTCCCTCTCAGGGTCGGTGCAGGCGCGGTACAGCGTGGAGAGCAGCAACTGCAGGTGCTGGGTGCAGTGGTCCTCAGCATGCAGCAGCAGGGCATACAGGAGCTGGACCGTCTTGACCCGCGTGCCCACCACCCAGTCGACCACGTCGCGGGCCAGCGCCGGCAGCAGGTTGGACAGGTTCCTCACCACCAGCTCCCTGCAGCCCAGGCCCGGACGCTCCACTGGGAGGGAGGGGGAGGTGGGGGAATTTAAGGTTAGAATGTGCATGAAAATGCCTACATGCATTAACCTACTAAAAAGCACACAAATCACACAAATGGATCAATTAAGATATACATCTAAGGCTGCGTTTGCACAGGCAGCCCAATTCTGATCTTTTGCCAAAAGATCTGATCTGCATGATTGGTCAAAAGACCAATAATTTTGCAAAAGAGCAGAATTGGCCTGCCTGTGTAAACGCAGCCTATACATCTACATCTACTGTATATATCTACAAGTGCTAATAAGCTAACTGTGTTGTAACTGTGTTATCCTATTTCTAACTGTGTAATGGAGATAGCGATAGAACAACTGTTCTATAGCCCTCCGGCCCAGTTATGCTGATGGAGCATTTTAGAAGATTTATTTTCAACAAAACACTTCACATTAGGCAAGAAGGGAACATAATTTGTTGGGTGTTTTCTGCTGTCCTAATGGACTGCATCTACAGTCTAAGTCCCATTTTCCAGACATGTACTTTTTGGTTTTACGATTGAGATTTCCTCTCCGGGGGACTTGTCAGAGCAAGTGGAACACATTTTTAAATGAATAGCCCTCCACATGCTTCATCCCTCCCTCCCTCCCTCCCTCCCTCCCTCCCTTCTGTAGGATGCTTCAATCCTACAGAAACACACAGGACAAGACAAAACAAGCTGTTTCTGGTTGTCTCCCAGTTGTCTGACACTGACCTTTTCAGACAGGAGTGGGGCCATGTTGGATTTATGACTGGCAGGGAGAGAGAGAGACTCATCTCTTTTCCTGTCCTAGAGCCAGTATCCATTAGCATTATCACCGTGTGGAGCTGGAGACTGACCCAGATCTGCACTACACAACCAGACGGTCATGTTCATTAGGCACCAAACGGATGAAAACTGACTAAAACAGAAAGGGACTATTTGGACTTGTCCAATAAGAAACAGTAATTTACCATTATCAGTTGCAAAACGTTTAATGTTGTATGCCCTAATGAACACCACCCAGGACACATCCTGGTACTCTCCACTTAGCCTACCTATGGGTAGCAACCAGGGTGACCACATGTTCACATTCAAACTCATCCTCAGCCCCGGGCCTGGGTTATCTACCCCCGCCATCGCAGCAGCACCTTCCTATATCTGAGCCAGCTACACGGTCATTATTACTGCTGCCTGTCCAACACTGGATTAAAGCCACTGCACCTGCATACTAGAACTTCCCTTTTAATAAACCCTTCATCATTGTAATCACCACCCTTAATTGAATTTGTATCATTAACTTAGTACCAATCACCCAACTCCTATGGATTAAATCAATGGACAGACATATAGGGATAGTAAAACATTAACAAGGTGAGATTTGGGCATTGGAATCATTTATCCTTCATGCATACAGGCGATCCCATTGAAATTCAAACATCTTTTAAGAGGCGAGAGACCTGATTTAATATGCAGTGCACACACTTCACCCACAGGTTGTTGCCTGGTCCCAGATCTGTTTGTGTCATCTTGCCAACTCCTATGGTCATTGAGTATGTTTACATGCATACAAAAACATGATTATTGTGAATAGTCAGATTAATATAAACAGCTCGATTTAAACGTTTACATGACTTGCAAGAAGAACGATTTCCCTAATAATCCTGTTTACACGGACACATCTGAAATCAGGCTACCTGATGGGACTTTGATAAATGCAGAAAATCGCCAATCAAAATAAACGTTCTACCACATGTTATTTTTGTGATGCCTATTTGATTGTCGAATTCGGACATATAACGTTTGTATGGGAAAACTATTTCTAAGATGCATATTTTCCGTTTTTCCGAACTCACTTCACTAGGCGCAAAAGATAGAAGCTTGCGCTGCTCGTACTAGCACATGTGCAAATCTAATACACCACTGTAACTCTGATTAAGGCATTTACATGTCCTCATAATTCTAAAGATTGCTCAGAAAACCAGGTGTTTTAATCGGCGTAAGCTTACTTCGATGTTGACCTTGCGCCGATTAAGATAAGTAGAGTAAGGTGTTTACAATTTACATCACTAATGCCATACTCGGCCTACTGCCATAATCAGTTTAATATCGAATTATTCGTGTTCATGTAAACATACTCATTGTCACATCTTAACATAAACTGATCTGGGACCAGGCTAATGTGGTGGGTGCGTGTGACCGTCATAGAAACAAACTGCCTTCCCAGTGTAGCCTATGTAAAATAAACAGAAATCAGGCCAGGAGGAAAACGGCAGGGTTGCTGCTCTAGAAAAAGGCCTGCTGTCTGTCTTCACCTGCTGAGTGGGATGGAAAGTCACAGACAGGACAGACAGACAGGACTTCACCTCTCCTTCCTGAACCCAGCGGCGATATGAAAAGATGAAGGGCTTCCTCATTCTTCACTACAGTGCTGACAGACGTTATTAATAGGTGGTAATAAGTGCTTGGGGAGGCAACACAGGCTGGGTGTCGTCCCTCCAATGGCCTCCCCTTCCAGCTTCTCACACAGGGGTGGGGTGGTGAGTCAGTGGGGTAGTCGTGAGTGTGTGTGTGCGAGAAAGAGAGTGAGAGAGTGTGTGTGAGAGTGTGTGTGTGTGTGCATTAGTGCGTGTGTGTGTAAAAGGGGAGTAGGGGGAGGTGGGCACCAGCCCTGCAGGAAACCCCTCTAGTCTCCACCCAGCCTGCACACCACAACCACATCCACACATTAGTCTTAGTAATGAGGGTGTTAGGGGGCAGAGTGTCGACAATAATTGGCTGTTAGTCAAGCACTGTGCCTTGTATGATTGACGGAGCGGATCGAATGACATAATACATAACCTGTAGAATACATAACCTGTAGAATACATAACCTGTAGAATACATAACCCGCAGGCCAATAGAGATGAGTAATATATGGAGGCTTGGAACTCCACCATGACTGAGCACTCTTGGGGAATAGGGCTAGCATAGTTGGTTTATGGCTGGAGCTCATCAGTGTTTTTATTTTATTTTATTTTTTGGGGCCAAATCTAAAGGAATAATTCAAGAACTTGTATAAAAGTTGTCTGCTCAAAGACAGACATAAGAAGGCAGTACTTCTTATCACAGAAATCTAATGTTATATAGAGTAAAAAATCCCTTTAAACCTAGTTCCCAACAAAGCTCATTAAAAATCCTGTTCCCTTCTTTCCCTTGATTAAAATATAATTAAGACCGCATGATGTGAATAACTGAATATTTAACGAGTCATGTATAAAAATATATATATAACAATTAAATAATGCAAGACAAGAGCAAATTATCCCACGCACAGAGCTGCCGATGATGAGTTACTAATGCTTGGAATTCAAACTGACATGCTCCGT
Source organism: Coregonus lavaretus (assembly GCF_964263955.1). Classification (NCBI taxonomy): domain Eukaryota; kingdom Metazoa; phylum Chordata; class Actinopteri; order Salmoniformes; family Salmonidae; genus Coregonus; species Coregonus lavaretus. The sequence goes on from NW_028159449.1 coordinate 25,866, forward strand.
TTCACCATGGTATCAGTTAGTATTCCAGGCTATTCCAACCAGCACACAGAGAGAGGAATGTGAGAACCCTGCTATACTACAGCAAGCAGAAGTAGAACTGAAGTAATGAAGCATATTGGAGATGGATAGATAGATAGGCTAGATGGATCAGTGACAGCACAGCATCCCTCCCCAGCCCCTACAGCCCTCTCTCCCTCTCCGTGCCCAGACTGCTCTGACGTCAATCATCGATAGATACATCATGCCCTCAGTAGACAGTTATTTTATTATTAATAAAGGCAGCTGACCCCACGCTGCGTCTGACCTACTTTCAGAGGAAGGAGGACATAACTAGATCGGTGGAGGAGAAAGGGTGGTGGCTTTACAGAGAAGGCCACAACAACAAATCACACGGTTTACATTGGCTGATGTTCTCCTGAGTGGCGCAGTGGTCTAAGGCACTGCATCGCAGTGCTAACTGTGCCACTAGAGATCCTGGTTCGAATCCAGGCTCTGTCGCAGCCGGCCGCGACCAGGAGACTCATGGGCGGCACACAATTGGCCCAGCGTCGTCCAGGGTAGGGGAGGGAATGGCCGGCAGGGATGTAGCTCAGTTGATAGAGCATGGCGTTTGCAACGCCAGGGTTGCGGGTTCGATTCCCACGGGGGGCCAGTATAAAAAAAGATGTATTCACTAACTGTAAGTCGCTCTGGATAAGAGCGTCTGCTAAATGACTAAAATGTAAAATGTAAATGTAATGTTCTTCAGTCTGTATCAATGCACTGATGAACTTTCTTCTTCATTATTATAATCAAGACAACACACTGCATGGGACGGTAACTAACTAACCTTTTCTCAATGGGCTACATTCACTGAAGGCCTTGTATCTCTCTGCAGGAGACAAAACCCAATACATTTCTTTAGTGATTTTTTAAAATCTTTTTTCTTGTCTAGCCTTCTTTGTGTGAGAAACCTAACCCTGTAAATACTTTTTTTTGCACCACCAAAAGATCCTGTATACACTTTGTAAGTCAGTTGAGTGGCGCAATGGAACATTGTTTAATCTCTCTGCAGTAGAAGTAGTAGTGATGGAGTTCACTCACCTCCAGCAGGGTAGAGGTCAGGTGGGGTCAGGAGGAAGTCCATCTTGTCCTTCAGGTCATCCTCATTCTCCTGCTCCCATCGAGTGCCTGTCTGTCTCCACAGGTCAGCAGCTAGTTGACTGGAGGGGAGAGAGACAAATATAATGATAATGCACGTCCATCCCTGCGACGGCAGACCCAGGATTCGAACCCACGCCACAACGACGCAATGTACAAACAACACAAAAGCCCAAGCTAGCCAACACAGTCAGTGATGAGCCTTGTGGGCTCCTGCTATTCCCTCTTTCACACCAAACCTACTGTATAAGTAGGTATCTACAGTAATCTGCACAAGCAAACCTGATACATACGTGTGTATCTTAGGCTGCATATTTCCTAGGTCTGACAGAGTGAGTGAATGGGTGGGTGGTATCAAAGGCAGAGTGGTTAAGGACTGGGTCAGTCATACAATAGCAGGGCTGGGGTCATTTGAATTGAAGGCAGTCAATCCAGGAAGTAAACTCAAATAACAATTCAAAATTGGAAAAAACTGCATCTATTTTCAAGGAGTAGAAGCTATTTATTTCAAAAGTTTAAAACTAATTTTAAATTAAAATCACTTCCTGAATTGACTGCCTTCAATTGGAATTGAGCCCAGCCCTGTACAATAAGTACCTAATCTCTGGGATGTCATCGCTGAGGCTGCTCAGTAGGAGGGGGATGAGCTTGTGGAAGTAGGAGTATCTGTCTCGCAGGTGGAGCAGCCAGTCACCAACAACCACAGTCACAGCTTTTCTCACCTGGAGGAGAGAGAAGTGGGGTGAGACAAAACATAGTTTTTTAAGTGAGGAAAACACCTTGTATGGTACTGTAGTAACTAAGGGGTTCTCAAAGTTTTTCACTCGGTGCCACCGTTCCAGCATTGGGGAACATCCCGCGCCCCCCTGCGCGTGCGCACATGCCACGTCTATTTCTATGTGCTGTTCATGACACAAACTGTTCACAACATTCGTTGGTGGAGAGAATATTGCAGGTTTAAAGCTTATTTCCTACAATTCTATACATTTTGTCATGTCTAATGTTTATTCATGTGATATTTGAGTGACTAAAAAGTAACAACAATATCTATGGGCTAAAAAACCTAAATAAAAAACATTAGCTGACATGGGCTAGTTGATCTGGACATTTCTGACAAGTTATAAATAGCTCTCTAAGGTATGCAATGACTAACAAGAGGAACTGATGATGCACTATCCAATTTCGAAATGGCACCTTCTGCATTCTACTATAACAACTTTCAAGAGTCAGTTTAAAGCCGGACTAAGCTCCTTTAAAAATAAAAAAATAAAATGAAATATATACAGTACCAGTCAAAAGTTTGGACACACCTACTCATTCAAGGGTTTTCTATATTTGGACTATTTTTCTACTTTTTAGAATAATAGTGAAGACATCAAAACTATTAAATAAAACATACGGAATCATGTAGTAACCAAAAAAGTGTTAAACAAATCAAAATATATTTTATATTTGAGATTCTTCAAATAGCCACCCTTTGCCTTGATGACAGCTTTGCACACTCTTGGCATTCTCTCAACCAGCTTCATGAGGTAGTCAACTGGAATGCATTTCAATTAACAGGTGTGCCTTGTTAAAAGTTAATTTGTGGAATTTCTTTCCTTCTTAACACGTTTGAGCCAATCAGTTGTGTTGTGACAAGGTAGGGGTGGTATACAGAAGATAGCCCTATTTGGTAAAAGACCAAGTCCATATTATGGCAAGAACAGCTCAAATAAGCAAAGAGAAACGACAGTCCATCATTACTTTAAGACATGAAGGTCAGTCAATACGGAACATTTCAAGAAATTTGAAAGTTTCTTCAAGTGCAGTCACAAAAACCATCAAGCGCTATGATGAAACTGGCTCTCATGAGGACTTCCACAGGAATGGAAGACCCAGAGTTACCTCTGCTGCAGAGGATACGTTCATTAGAGTTACCAGCCTCAGAAATTGCAGCCCAAATAAATGCTTCACAGAGTTCAAGTAACAGACACATCTCAACATCAACTGTTCAGTGGGGACTGTGTGAATCAGGCCTTCATGGTCAAATTGCTGCAAAGAAACCACTACTAAAGGACACCAATAAGAAGAAGAGACCTGCTTGGGCCAAGAAACATGAGCAATGGACATTAGACTGGTGGAAATGTGTCCTTTGGTCAAGAGTCCAAATTTGAGATTTTTGGTTCCAACCGCCATGTCTTTGTGAGACGCTGTGTGGGTGAACGGATGATCTCAGCATGTGTAATTCCCACCGTAAAGCATGGAGGAGGAGGTGTTATGGTGTGGGGGTGCTTTGCTGGTGACACTGTCAATGCACTTAACCAGCATGGCTACCACAGCATTCTGCAGCGATACGCCATTCCATCTGGTTTGGACTTAGTTGGACTATCATTTGTTTTTCAACAGGACAATGACCCAACACATCTCCAGGCTGTGTAAGGGCTATTTTACCAAGAAGGAGAGTGATGGAGTGCTGCATCAGATGACCTGGCCTCCACAATCCCCCGACCTCAACCCAATTGAGATGGTTTGGGATGAGTCGGACGGCAGAGTGAAGGAAAAGCAGCCAACAAGTGCTCAGCATATGTGGGAACTCCTTCAAGACTGTTGGAAAAGCATTCCAGGTGAAGCTGGTTGAGAGAATGACAAGAGTGTGCAAAGCTGTCATCAAGGCAAAGGGTGGCTATTTGAAGAATCTATTTGGATTTGTTTAACACTTTTTTGGTTACTACATGATTCCATTTGTTTTATTTCATAGTTTTGATGTCTTCACTATTATTCTGCTATGTAAAAAATAGTAAAAATAAAGAAAAACCCTTGAATGAGTAGGTGTGTCCAAACTTTTGACTTTTCCCCCGACAGTTTGGGAACCACTGTAGTAACTGTTGGTGTAAAAGAAAAGCAGCCTTTATTAATATGTTGGATTGATTGATTAGATTGATTGACCAGTTTTTTTTTTTTTTTTTTTTCAAAAGACATTTATCCAACAAGGAAAATAATAATCTAGATGAACACAGTAATAACAGAATTAGTCTAATAATCTAATCATTAACACTAACGGTCACTGAGTATTTGTGCTGTATCTGCCAGATTTGACAGAATTAGTCTAATAATCTAATAATTAACACTGTCACTAGGAGTAGTTGAGCTTCCATCTGCCAGATTTGACATAATTTGTCTAATAATCTAATCATTAACACTGTCACTAGGAGTATTTGATCTTTATCTGCCAGATTTGACAGAACCAACCTGTGGTGAGTCGTCAAACAGCCTCTGTGCCAGGTGAGAGAGCACATCATCCACGTTCTTCCCCGTGCCGTACTGGATGACCGCTCCAGTGGCCTCGATGGTGGACACACGCACACGGGAATGCTGATGGGAGATGGTCTGCATCAGGGGCTTGACCAGGCTCTCTGCCTGCATGTGGAAATGTTCTGGGGATAGAGAAGCATTTCAAACAAGATTAATGTAAGGTGACTGTCACTTCATGCCACAGTATAAGTTAGGGTACGATTTCCTAAACCTTATCCTCAATACATTCAATTGTTATACATGTATTCAGAGAGACCATACATAGCTAGCTCTGTAGAGCATGCAAATCACAGAGAAACAAATTATTTTGTTATTGTCCTATTGTCTATATTTCCATTAACTTAATTAATAATTAATATGTATATTCCATGACAGCCTGGTAGAGCTTTGGACTGTACAAAATAACTTAGAGCCACAAAAATAACCATTCTCTGACACAGCTTGGTCAGGTGTCCATGCAATAAACTTTAGCTAACACAGCTAGCTAGCTAACTAGTTAGCCTAACTTGTGGGCTAACAAGACTACACCCAGTACATTCTCAACCAGCTTACCTGGTACACTTTTTGCAAAATGAACAGTGCATTTGCAGCTCTCCCTTTTGACGTCTGGGAAAGGGTCGACAATAGTTCTCTGCAATATCTTCATCATATCGTCGAGGTAGGGAGCTAGGTGCCTACCACACACCTCCACTGTGAGAGTCAGCACCTCCACCATGGACAGCCGAAGTTCCTCCGCGGGCTCCAGGATCTCTTTCCCGCCGAGCCGCTGCGTCAAAGCGGGCATGAGATAAGGCAACGAATCCTCCGGTTGAGGAACACACCGAATAAAATCTCCAAGCATGTGTATGGCAGTCTCTCTGCATCTTTCCATAGGATCTGACAGGCATTTCAGCAGCGACTTTAGCAGACACGTGAAAACATCCTGCAACACGCCGCTCGAAAGCCCTTTATCAATAGTTTCTCTTTTGATTGCTTCAAGCGCTCTTTTTCTTGTGGTTTTGCTGTCTTCGTTGAGACAGTTTAGATGTCGAGCTAGCGCTCTCAAAACTTCAGAAGCAGCACGTTCTTCTCCCGCCGCCATCGTTGTTGCCATTTTCACTGTTACCTTTGTTGCCATTTTCACTGTTGATATGGCAACAAGCAGCGTTGCGACAAACATACTTGCTTTACGATAACTCTAATTCAAACCTTGACAACTTTATTGACAACTATTGCACCTTTGTGAAATGCAGTGGAAATTAATCTAAATCTATGGAATAAAGATTTGACATACTGTATTTTTGTTACAGAAAGTCATTGATGTGTATGTTGAATAGCATGATGAAATAGATATATCTTATAATATAAATAGTATCACTTACACCGTAACAATATAATAACTGTAGTATAACAAAGTTGGAATATGCGGATTTAATATCATATTCTTCTTTAGGTTAGGATTAAGATATTTTTATTAAGTATGTCAGTAACACAATTTGGGGGATCCCAATGATGGACTTTGTATCACAGCCTCATAACTAAACCTCATAACTAATGGACAGAAAATGGCAATTTGGTGCTTTCTCTGCATGACCAGGTAAGGAGCAGATCAGGTCTGTCAGTGTCATCTGTCAGAGAACCATTTCTCAGTCTGACACTGCTGAGAAAAACAAATAAACACCTGCTCTCTTCTTATGAAACTGGTGCATTGAAAATGACACGATGATGTGGACATCCACATAAGGAATGCCAAGGCACATAATTATTCAAACATTTCAAATGAGTAAAGGGATTGAAAGCTTGTTCCTGGCCTCGTGAGTTGCTTTGCGGCTGAATAAAAAGTGACAAATTGACGTCATTGGGACCGACGCAGAGCGAGCCCCAGCGAAAGCAGCAACCCGAGCAGCGGCAGTTGCAGCAGCAGAGCATCTTCCCTAGCTACAGAGTAGCCTACCTTGCAAACAACATCCATAGCCAGGGACCTCTGAGCATCCCCGGAAAATAACGGTAAGAAATTGAATGGCACGACGAATATCTTATCTGGCAAAACCTCAACGTGTTGACGTATTTATCAGCAAATGAAACCAGGCTTGAATATTGCTTTTTGTTTTGCTATGGTTATGATTTGGTTGTCATCTTGTGTGAGAGAGAAATGAAAGATAGGGTCGTGCCCGGAACACGTAAACAGGTGCTCTAGTAATGCTAGTTAGGATACATTTGATTTTCACAGCAAATTATATCATAACTATCTTGCCAATTTTAAATGTTAGACATTGAGGCCAATGATGGAGGTTATGGGTTTATGATAGCTAGCTAACGTTAGCCTACCTAGTTTTAGTTTTAAGCTTGTTAGCTAGCTATGTAGTAGCTAGCTTCAGAGGCAAGCTAACAAATCAACCGTGATGTTTCCTTCAAATTGAAATAGCGGAAGTGAATTTGCGGAGGCTTTGCTTAGCTATCTCTGTCCTAGATCTGACTGTCTTTGCCTATTTATTCCATGACAGGCTACCTTGTTGTCAGAAGCTATTACATTGTTTAAAAACCACATTATTTCAGAATGCATCCTTTATTTGACAGTGAGGCTGTATTCCTGATGTGGGCTAGGCTATATGTAGATTGAGGTGACACTAAACAATATGGTTCTCTAGATAGTGTGACTGTACACCTGCCACAGGTACTGATTATGATTTGATCATGTCAAGGCATTGCTTTGATAAACTAGTAGGCTACACACACTACCAGTCCAACGTTTGGAGACCCCTACTTATTCAAGGGTTTTTATTTATTTTTACAATTTTTTACGGTGTAGAATAATAGTGAAGACATCAAAACTATGAAATAACACATACAGAATCATGTAGTAACCAAATAAGTGTTAAACAAATCAAAATATATGTTATATTTGAGATTCTTCAAATAGCCACCCTTTGCCTTGATGACAGCTTTGCACACTCTTGGCATTCTCTCACCCAGCTTCATGAGGTAGTCACCTGGAATGCATTTCAATTAACAGGTGTGCCTTGTTAAAAGTTAATTTGTGGAATTGCTTTCCTTCTTAATGCGTTTGAGCCAATCAGTTGTGTTGTGACAAGGTAGGGGTGGTATACAGAAGATAGCCCTATTTGGTAAAAGACCAAGTCCATATTATGGCAAGAACAGCTCAAATAAGCAAAGAGAAACGACAGTCCATCATTACTTTAAGACATGAAGGTCAGTCAATACGGAACATTTCAAGAAATTTGAAAGTTTCTTCAAGTGCAGTCACAAAAACCATCAAGCGCTATGATGAAACTGGCTCTCATGAGGACTTCCACAGGAATGGAAGACCCAGAGTTACCTCTGCTGCAGAGGATACGTTCATTAGAGTTACCAGCCTCAGAAATTGCAGCCCAAATAAATGCTTCACAGAGTTCAAGTAACAGACACATCTCAACATCAACTGTTCAGTGGGGACTGTGTGAATCAGGCCTTCATGGTCAAATTGCTGCAAAGAAACCACTACTAAAGGACACCAATAAGAAGAAGAGACCTGCTTGGGCCAAGAAACATGAGCAATGGACATTAGACTGGTGGAAATGTGTCCTTTGGTCAAGAGTCCAAATTTGAGATTTTTGGTTCCAACCGCCATGTCTTTGTGAGACGCTGTGTGGGTGAACGGATGATCTCAGCATGTGTAATTCCCACCGTAAAGCATGGAGGAGGAGGTGTTATGGTGTGGGGGTGCTTTGCTGGTGACACTGTCAATGCACTTAACCAGCATGGCTACCACAGCATTCTGCAGCGATACGCCATTCCATCTGGTTTGGACTTAGTTGGACTATCATTTGTTTTTCAACAGGACAATGACCCAACACATCTCCAGGCTGTGTAAGGGCTATTTTACCAAGAAGGAGAGTGATGGAGTGCTGCATCAGATGACCTGGCCTCCACAATCCCCCGACCTCAACCCAATTGAGATGGTTTGGGATGAGTCGGACGGCAGAGTGAAGGAAAAGCAGCCAACAAGTGCTCAGCATATGTGGGAACTCCTTCAAGACTGTTGGAAAAGCATTCCAGGTGAAGCTGATTGAGAGAATGCCAAGAGTGTGCAAAGCTGTCATCAAGGCAAAGGGTGGCTATTTGAAGAATCTCAAATATAAAATATATTTGGATTTGTTTAACACTTTTTTGGTTACTACATGATTCCATATGTTTTATTTAATAGTTTTGATGTCTTCACTATTATTCTGCTATGTAAAAAATAGTAAAAATAAAGAAAAATCCTTAAATGAGTAGGTGTGTCCAAACTTTTGACTGATACTGTAAGTGTCCGTGGTCATCAACAAGCCATATTAATAGGCTTCTGTCTATTGCAGTTTGGAGATCCAGCCCCTATCACATTTAAAGAAAATGCAAACTGACAGAGACAAACACACAAACAACCAGGGGCTGATATTTCTCCTCATTCTGACAACCTTTCCTCTTCTCCTCCCTCCTCTTCTTTACTCACTCACTCACTCACGCGCTCTCTCTTTCTCTCCCCCCTCCTCTTCTCCTCTCCTCTTCATCGTCTCTCCCCTCCACTCCTCCTCTCATCTCCTCTGTCCTCTCCCCACATCTTTTCTCCTTCTCTCCTCTTCTCCTCTCCTCTCTTCTCTTCTCATCTCCCCTCCTCCTCTCCTCTTTCCACCCCTCATCTCCCCCTCCCTCCTCCTCCTCCCCGCCCCCTTCTCCCCTCCTCTTCTCTCCTCTTCTCTCCTGTGTCTGCTCTCTCCTCAACCTCCCCTGCTCTTCCTTCCCCTCCTCCTCTCCTCTTTCCACCTCTCCTCACCCCCTCTCTCCTCCTCCCCTCTTCTTTCCCCTCCTCTTCTCTCCTTCTCTTCTCCCTTCATCTCCTCTCTCCTCAACTTCCCCTCCTCTCCCCCTCTCTGCAGATAAACCAGATAAATAACATGGCCACCTCCTCCTCCCCTAATGTGGATGAAGACGAGAGTCTGAAGGGCTGTGAAGTATTTGTGCAGAAGCACAACATCCAGCAGATCCTCAAAGAGTGCATTGTCAACCTGTGCATCGCCAAGCCTGAGCGTCCTATGAAATTCCTGCGGGAGCACTTTGAAAAGCTGGAGAAGGTTTGTGAATCACCTTAAAGCTCCCCTTATTTGCGAACTAAAGCTCCCTTTACATTTTTACTGCATCTTCATTCTTTGCAAGATACATTTTTACCAACAATAATATTTATTTTGTTTATGACTATCTCTTTAGTTTTTTCATCTATAGGGACGTTGTGAGTAATGTTTTGTTTTGCAAATGTATGAATCATTTCTGTTGAATTGCACTCTGCTGAAAAGCAAGGATTTTCTATCAACGTATTGACATGTAATACACTAATTAACCAGCAGGTATTGGAATTGAGCTGAGTAGAAGCAATTATTATTATTTCATTTCACTGACTTGGATGTACTTTCATTAGCGGATAGTCTGATACATCAGAATACATGAGAAAGGAGACTCTGTTATGCCCATGTTTTCTTGTCATATCGTATGTTTTTTAGTATATTTGTAAATAAATAGCCTAGCAGTCGGTTTCATGATAATACTACTTTTGTCTAATAGGGCTTTCAACTCTCCACACAATGGTGGAGTATATTAGTTGAGGGCCTGGGAGCATTAGGGGCACAGAGACAGGGACAGTCTGTGCCCATCCACAGATAGACAGGCTCAGAGTGTTGTATTGACGTTGTCTATCCACAAGTGTCTATGAGACAGACAGAGAACGACCTGTTACTGTCTGGTGCCTGGACCTACAGACTACAGAATAGAACTACAGAAGGGTGAATTTCTCAGAGGTTCTCTCTCTCTCGCTCTCTCTCCCTCTCCCTCTCCCTCTCCCTCTCCCTCTCCCTCTCCCTCTCCCTCTCCCTCTCCCTCTCTCCCTGAATGTATTAGCTCTGGCTGTCACCTCCGTAGCGAGAAGCATTTTAGATGAGCCCAGCTGGTGCATATATTCAACCTCTGGAGCCCTCAGCCCTTGAAAGTTAGGATAGGTATTTATTTATTTCACACACGCCATGTTGAGGATTCAGCAATGGCTGAATTATAAGCTATGTTAAAGGGAAATGTACAAAAAATTCAACTTCTTAGTCTTCATCTCCAGCACTACCTCAACATCAACATATGTGAAAATGATGCTTTTCTATGTTTTGTAGTAAAAAAGACAGAGGAATATAAACCAATTAGTAGACATTTAGTAAACACTCATCTCCCTCTATCTGTTTTTCATAGAAACATAGAAACTATCCATTTTCACATACAGTATGTTGATGTTGAGGTGGTGCTCAAGATGATGAATATGAAGTTGACATTTCTTTTTACATTTCCCTTTAAGGGAGCTTAAAAAAAATAAATAGAATAGAGTACCATTATTTTTCCTAGAGGGAACTTTGGTTTGGGTGTTGAACTGTCACCGTTCACTACATTGGTGTCGAAAGTGGGATTGATTTTATTCCCATGACTTTCTTTGTAATAGATGTGTAGGCCTAAGTGGTATTGGATTTTGTTAGAATACCCTATGAATATCAATCAGGTGTTTGCTTTATGAATGTTTTTCAACTGTTGGTACACTAAGCTTTCGCCTATTAAGGAACTGTCCACAGAGAGTCCTGAGGTGTCATATGATGTGTTTGAAAACAATGGGCTCTCATAGAGATAAATAGACCACAGAGGTGTCTGGTACACTGAACTGGGGTAAACCCAATAGCCCATGGTGACTCCAGGTCTACAACAGAAGGAGTGATTGTGTGACAGGATCAGATACAGAAAGGGGATGAGGTACGTGAGGACTGAGAAGTGAGCCTAGGGTTGGTTTTGCAGTGTACTCTCAATGCAGCGTGACTGTGTGTGTGTGTGTGTGTGTGTGTGTGTGTGTGTGTGTGTGTGTGTGTGTGTGTGTGTGTGTGTGTGTGTGTGTGTGTGTGTGTGTGTGTGTGTGTGTGTGTGTGTGTGCGCACATTCGCATCCGTAAGGGATGATTATCCCAGTGTGAATTTATGGGAGTCATCTGATGATACTTTGCTGTGTGTAACTGATGATTCCTCTGACCCAGTTACATTGTTAATCTCAGGGAAGCGATGCAGCGTTGAGTTCCTCAGGAGGGTCTAAACCTTTCAGACTATTAAAAATGCTCAGTAGCCTTCATATTTCCCTTCTAGTCGTTTAGCTGAGACCAGTCTTCTGCAGCAGTTTACAATAAACACATTGAAGTACATGGAACAACCACTACATGACTCAAGCACAGTAAGTAAACGCTTCTTCAATGCAATGTTTTGGTGTCTGCCCTGGCACTACACAGCTGATTTAAATAATCAACTGATCATCCAGCTTTGATCATTTGAATCCGCTGTGTAGTGTTAGGGCAAAAACCAAAACGTGCACGCCTTGGGATCCCGAGGACCGAGTTTGGGAAACGCTGCATTAAACCTAGTCCTGGCCTAAAAAGCATGTTCAATGGAGAATCTCCATTGGAGGTGTTTTTTAGGCTTAATCTGTGTCCGGGAAGCCATTCATAAGTGTTAGTTAGTTACAGTCACTATGTTGGAATAGAATGGTCAATGGAACTCAGAGTTCAATTACGCAATGGCTTTAAAAGAAGGCCTCATTCCGGTCCAGAAATCAACATAGGTTTTTGCTCTACATGTGCAGTAGCTGTAACTAATCCTGTGTATCCTCCATCCCCCCTGTGTTATGATATTATAGAGGATTACCCAGGCCAGGGAGCGTGCAGCACACAGCATGGGTCACAGGGATTATAATCCCGTTTTTTCCAGATTATTATGGTTGGCCTACCCACAGTACTTTGTGCTGGGTTTTGATGCGTGTGTAGGTGTCTCTGTATGAGTGTGAGTGTGTGCACGTGTGTATGTGTCTCCGTATGAGTGTGTGTGTGATGGTGCCCCTGTCCTAGCTGCGGTGCTAGCCCCAGCAGGTCTCTGTTGTCAAGGAGACCGTGGAGCATAGTGTGAAAGAGAGTGTTGCTAGTCTAGTAGGGCTGAATATAGAGGGAGACAAAATGCTGCAGAGAGAGTGTAAAGTTAAAATGCTAATCGGATCACTTAGGCTTTACCATGACATGTATATTGGAGATGCTGTCAAATGATATCGAATGCCTGTCCATTTTCTAATGCAATCAATCATGTTTACATGATCCTTACAGATAATCTGACATTAGCCTATATGATATTATCTGGCTTAGATGCTTCTTTATGAGACGGTTTATGATTATGAAGGATCTTTGTCTTTGTTGAATTAAGTTGTTCAAAATGCTGTCCAAATCCTTTAAGAATGTGTAGCATTCAATATGAATCCTCAATATGTCATGTTGTTGCTGAAGCTCACTTCATTTCAAACACCACAGACCTAATAATCAACCCCACTAGAACAGTGTTGTATCATACTACTTAGCTAGCTAGTCCTCCTAGTCTCTTTGTTTTGACAGTATATTGTGCAGTGTCTGAGGGTTGACTTCCCCATAGAGCCGGGCAGGCTCCCCATGGGGTCTCTATTCTCAGTGGGGAGGAGGAGGACAGAGGAGCATAGACTGACTGTGTCTGCCTACTGTAGTCTGGAGCCTGGAGAGTAGGAGAGAGGATGATTGACTGTGTCTGCCTACTGTAGTCTGGAGCCTGGAGAGTAGGAGAGAGGATGATTGACTGTGTCTGCCTACTGCAGTCTGGAGCCTGGAGAGTAGGAGAGGGACTCCCTGCTGCAGCTTGGAGACAGCAGACCATGATCAGTCACGCTGTTTACACACAGACAGTAGAGCCACTGAGACTGGGACTGGGACTAACGCTTCTGATTGAACAAATGTCTCCAACCATGTTGTGAAGTGTGTGTGTGTGTGTGTGTGTGTGTGTGTGTGTGTGTGTGTGAAATTAAGCAGCCTTACCAATATTTCAGTGCAATATTGGTTAGACTGCTGAATTTAATCAGAACACAATTAAAAACTGACACTAAAGACACAGGGAGTTGTAGTTTCCAACAGGCCAATATTCTACATAGTTTAGTGCATAAAACGTGGTAATTAATTACAATGACCGTAATCCATTGCGCATCTACTTGTCCAGTCTGTGTTTCTTTTACGCCTGCTATGGAAGAGACAGAAGAATGCACGGTCATGAGGTGATATAGAGAGCAGCTGTTGCTTCGCGAGGTATCTCTACCTGAAAATACATGATCTAAGCGATTGATAGTTGGTATTCAGCAGTCATAAAAGCATGCCTTATTTACTTTGAAGAACTACAAAATAGTGATTTTGTCAGACAGCATAGGCAGCAGCTCTATGGAGATGAGATGATGACTTGGAATGAAATAATAAAGTCATCAAATAAAACAAATGTAATATACACAACAACTGAAATATTTTATTAAAGTCAAGTAATGTGAATAACTGATGGTTTCTAAGTGATAAGCAGAAATAAGCAGTCACTACCATCATGGGACTTAATTGTTTAATTCTGTGTTGTTACAGCATTCAACCCAACTAATCGAAATAGAAATAGAAAACCGTGATTATTTTGTAATAATCAAACCGAAACCGAACTGACCTCAAAAAGCACTAATCTCTCAGAACTATGTGATTCCCTTCTCTCTCACTCTCGCTCTCTCTCACACTCTCTTTCTCTCAAACACACACACAGACACTCAGTCCCTCATTCAGTTACTCACTCTCTCTCCTCGTTTGGGAGAGAATGTTATGTGCCCTACAGAGGAGCTGTTGACAGATGATCTAGGGAGTGGGTTGAAAATAGGCTTTTAAATCATTTTCATCACCATCCGTCTCTCTCTCTCTCTCTCCTCTCTCTCTCTCTCTCCTCTCTCTCTCTCTCTCCTCTCTCTCTCCTCTCTCTCCTCTCTCTCTCCTCTCTCTCTCTCTCTCGTTTTCTCTTCTCTTTCTTCTCCCTCTCTCTCTCTCTTTCTCTCAATCCATTCTCTCTCTCTCTCTCTCTCTCTTCTCTCTTCTCTTTCCTCTCTCTCCTCTCTCTTTTCTCTTTCCTCTCTCTCTTCTCTCTCTCTCTCACTTCTCTTCTATTTATCTCTATCTCCTGCCTCTTTTTCTCGCTTTGTCAGGCTCTCCTTCATCAGTAGTTGATGCCGTGGGTTCTGTTCTATTCTGTACGGGTGTTATTCAACTTTCTCCCCTGTCACCCATCTGAGGGTGGTAACCTAGGCAACCAGAGAACAGATAGCCTCCAGCTCTGTATTTAATAGAAGAGCCTTTCTTCTAAACTTTTCTCCCCTTATGCACTTCTGACCCAAATAGATACTTTTCCTTTAAGTATTCTCCCTCTGCCCACAGACTCTAAAGCTAGTCCCAAATGGCACCCTATTCCCTATATGGGCCCTGGTCAAAAGTAGTGCACTAAATAGGTATAGGCTGCCTAACCTTTCAAATATACCTTGGGATAATTTCATGCATGATTCATCCCTCATACAGTATCTTTCACACCTCTCTCGCGAGACACACACCCCACACTCCTAGGGGGACTCATCAGATCTGTGTGACTTTTTAACACTGTTTTTCAGGCTAATGCAGCGTTTCCCAAACTAAAGGTCGCGACCCCATGTGGTGTCTCCTGATTTGACCTCCGTCAGTAACCTCCGCTAGATGTGGTTGTAATAAACAGAGAGGTTTTCCTACAAATGTAGCTCTATCTTTTGAACGGTTTAAGCTACAAAATATGATGACCCCATCACTGAAGACTCTCAGGAACAAGTACAGCGCCTTCAGAAAGTTTTCACCCCCCTTGACTTTTTCCACATTGTGTTGTGTTACAAAGTGGGATTAAAATGGATGTAAGTGTCATTTTTTTTGTCAACGTTCTACACAAAATACTCTGTAATGTCAAAGTGAAAAGAAAAGAAGGAAAATAAAACACTAATAGATCTTGATTAGATAAGTATTCAACCCCATGTTAGAATCGCCTTGGCAGGGATTACAGCTGTGTGTCTTTCTGGGTAAGTCTCTAAAAGCTATGCACACCTGGATTGTACAATATTTGCCCATTATTCTTTCAAAAAAATCTTCAAGCATTGATAAACAGCCATTTTCAACTCATGCCATAGATGTTCATGCCGATTTAAGTCAAAACTGTAACTAGGCCACTCAGAAACATTCAATGTCATCTTGGTAAGCAACTCCAGTGTATATTTGGCCTTGTGTTTTAGGTAATTGTCCTGCTGAAAGGTCAATTTGTCTTCCAATGTCTGTTGGAAAGCAGATAGAACCAAGTTTTCCTCTAGGATTTTGCCTGTGCTTAGCTCTATTCCATTTATTGTTACACCAAAAAACTCCCTAGTCCTTGCTGATGACAAGCATACCCATAACATGATGAAGCACCACCATGCTTGAAAATATGAAGAGTGGTACTCAGTGATGTGTTGTGTTGGATTTTTCCCCAAACATAACACTTTGTATTCAGGACAAAAAGTTTATTTCAAACAGGATGCATGTTTTGGAATATTTTTTATTTTGTACAGGCTTTCTTCTTTTCACTCTGTCATTTATGTTAGTATTGTGGAGTAATTACATTGTTGTTGATTCAGCCTCCGTTTTCTCCTATCACAGCCATTCAACTCTGTAACTGTTTTAAAATCCCCATTGGCCTCATGGTGAAATCCCTGAGCGTTTTTTTTCCTTTCCGGCAACTAAGTTAGGAAGGGCACCTGTACAGTGAGGGAAAAAAGTATTTGATCCCCTGCTGATTTTGTACGTTTGCCTACTGACAAAGAAATGATCAGTCTATAATTTTAATGGTAGGTTTTTTTGAACAGTGAGAGACAGAATAACAACAAAAATTCCAGAAAAACGCATGTCAAAAATGTTATAAATTGATTTGCATTTTAATGAGGGAATTAAGTATTTGACCTCTCTGCAAAACATGACTTAGTACTTGGTGGCAAAACCCTTGTTGGTAATCACAGAGGTCAGACATTTCTTGTAGTTGGCCACCAGGTTTGCACACATCTCAGGAGGGATTTTGTCCCACTCCTCTTTGCAGATCTTCTCCAAGTCATTAAGGTTTCGAGGCTGACGTTTGGCAACTCAAACCTTCAGCTCCCTCCACAGATTTTCTATGGGATTAAGGTCTGGAGACTGGCTAGGCCACTCCAGGACCTTAATGTGCTTCTTCTTGAGCCACTCCTTTGTTGCCTTGGCCGTGTGTTTTGGGTCATTGTCATGCTGGAATACCCATCCACGACCATTTTCAATGCCCTGGCTGAGGGAAGGAGGTTCTCACCCAAGATTTGACGGTACATGGCCCCGTCCATCGTCCCTTTGATGCGATGAAGTTGTCCTGTTCCCTTAGCATAAAAATACCCCCAAAGCATAATGTTTCCACCTCCATGTTTGACGGTGGGGATGGTGTTCTTGGGGTTATAGGCAGCATTCCTCCTCCTCCAAACACGGCGAGTTGAGTTGATGCCAAAGAGCTCCATTTTGGTCTCATCTGACCACAACACTTTCACCCAGTTCTCCTCTGAATCATTCAGATGTTCATAGGCAAACTTCAGACGGGCATGTATATGTGCTTTCTTGAGCAGGGGGACCTTGCGGGCGCTGCAGGATTTCAGTCCTTCACGACGTAGTGTGTTACCAATTGTTTTCTTGGTGACTATGGTCCCAGCTGCCTTGAGATCATTGACAAGATCCTCTCGTGTAGTTCTGGGCTGATTCCTAACCGTTCTCATGATCATTGCAACTCCACGAGGTGAGAACTTGCATGGAGCCCCAGGCCGAGGGAGATTGACAGTTATTTTGTGTTTCTTCCATTTGCAAATAATCGCACCAACTGTTGTCACCTTCTCACCAAGCTGCTTGGCGATGGTATTGTAGCCCATTCCAGCCTTGTGTAGGTCTACAATCTTGTCCCTGACATCCTTGGAGAGCTCTCTGGTCTTGGCCATGGTGGAGAGTTTGGAATCTGATTGATTGCTTCTGTGGACAGGTGTCTTTTATACAGGTAACAAACTGAGATTAGGAGCACTCCCTTTAAGAGTGTGCTCCTAATCTCAGCTCGTTACCTGTATAAAAGACACCTGGGAGCTAGAAATCTTTCTGATTGAGAAATACTTATTTCCCTCATTAAAATGCAAATCAATTTATAACATTTTTGACATGCGTTTTTCAGGATTTTTTGGTTGTTATTCTGTCTCTCACTGTTCAAATAAACCTACCATTAAAATTATAGACTGATCATTTCTTTGTCAGTGGGCAAACGTACAAAGTCAGCAGGGGATCAAATACTTTTTTCCCTCACTGTATGTGAGTGTATTGATACACCATCCAAAGTGTAATTAATAACTCCATCATGCTCAAAGGGATATTCAATAGGTGCCCTTCTTTGCTAGGCATGGGAAAACCTCCCTTGTTTTTGTGGTTGAATCTGTGTTTGAAATTCACTGTTCGACTGAGGGAAATTACAGATAATTGTATGTGTGGGGTACAGAGATGAGGTAGTCATTTAAAAATAATCTTAAACACTATTACATTATTACTAGTTAGTCCATGCAACTTATTATGCGACTTGTTAAGCACATTTTTACTCCTGAACTTATTGAGGCTTGCCATAACAAAAGGATTGAATACTTATTGACTCAAGACATTTCAGCTTTTTAATTTTTTCTTAAGTTGTAAACATTTCTATAAACATAATTCCACTTTGACATGATGGGGTATTGTGTGTACATCAGTGACACACAATCTAAATGTAATCCATTTTAAATTCAGGCTGTAACACAACAACATGTGGAAAAAGTCAAGGGGTGAGAATACTTTCACTGTATATGTCCTCTGTTTCCCTCTACAATGCCCACAAGCCACGCAGGGTGTCCTCTGTTTCCCTCTACAATGCCCACAAGCCACGCAGGGTGTCCTCTGTTTCCCTCTACAATGCCCACAAGCCACGCAGGGTGTCCTCTGTTTCCCTCTACAATGCCCACAAGCCACGCAGGGTGTCCTCTGTTCCCCTCTACAATGCCCACAAGCCACGCAGGGTGTCCTCTGTTTCCCTCTACAATGCCCACAAGCCACGCAGGGTGTCCTCTGTTTCCCTCTACAATGCCCACAAGCCACGCAGGGTGTCCTCTGTTTCCCTCTACAATGCCCACAAGCCACGCAGGGTGTCCTCTGTTCCCCTCTACAATGCCCACAAGCCACGCAGGGTGTCCTCTGTTCCCCTCTACAATGCCCACAAGCCACGCAGGGTGTCCTCTGTTCCCCTCTACAATGCCCACAAGCCACGCAGGGTGTCCTCTGTTCCCCTCTACAATACCCACAAGCCGCACAGGACTCATTAGAACAGAGTGGACAAGACCAGGCACTAAATCAGACTGGGGGAAAAAGACCATCATCAATGATGATGTTCTTTTCTACAAAGAATATACTAAATGATTGGCTGATGATCTTCGGAACTTCCCAATACCTTTCTGATGCATTTCAGTCACTTCAAACCATCCTTCTTTCAGATTGAAATACTGTCAATAGTACTGCCAGACTGTCATAGCTCCAATTAAAAAAGTTAACATCGGCCGTTGATTACATATGGATATCAAAATGCTGTCGTGGACCAAAAATGTTTGGGAACCCCTGGGCTAATGTGATGTCTGTGTGTCTGCTTCCTGGCAGAAGTTACAGTAGGAAGGCTTTGTGTAAAATAACAGTTTAGGGCCATTCATTCCCTTTCATCCATTCATGCTTTTTAATGATGTTCTTTGATGGTCTGTGCAGCAGCCCCAGTTCCAGCCCTAGCCCTAGCCCTAGCCAAGAAGCATCCCCAATATTATTAATGACCCATGTGTAGGGCCAGGACTGCGTCCCAAATGGCACACTATTCCCTATATAGTGCACAAATTTGGACTACTTTTGAATATGGGAGACACACACGAAGGTACAGACACATGCATACGCACACAAGCGCTAGCACACGCACTCTACACACACGTACATTGTAATATTGTTGTATGGTGGTGTTATACATTTTGTATTGTAGATATGTAGTGGTGTAATAATGTTATATGATGTACTGTTTTATCTTTTGTTTTATATGTAATGTAAGTGCCTTAATGTGTTTGGACCCCAGGAAGAGTAGCTGCTGCCTTGGCAGGAACTAATGGGGATCCCTAATAAATACAAATACAAATACAAAAGCAATGAACTATATGGTGAATAGGCTGCCATTTGAGATGCTGACCATTTATTGCTTATAACTAGGAAAAACACAGTTTTTAACAGTCTTGTTTTTACAGAGAGAGAGCGAAGGCTATGGATTTAGATAACTAAGCTATAGATAACTCCATTGAGAGGAAGTCAAGGAGCCCGTCCCAAATGGCATCCTATTCCCTATATAGTGCATTACTCTTGACCAGAGGGTGTGGCTCTGACCGTCTAGGTTTGGCTGGATGTCACCCAGCAAACATTTTCATATTGGCCCAATGCGGGCTAAAGTATTTGCCTCACGTAGGCTTCCCACAGTGGGCCGATGCACGGTTGCTCATCGGCCCCACATTGGCCCCCAAGGCATTGGTCCAGTGTGGCAAAGTGTAGGCAGCCCATATCTGGTGAGGGCAGCCCTCACTTTGCTTAAAATAAGCCCATCTTTTCCCAGCAAACATATCCACATTGGCATGATGTCGGCCCAATGCGGGTTAAAACATTGGACCCATGTATTCTGCCCACATTGGGCCGTTGCACATTTGCTCATCGGCTCCACATTGGCCCCAAGGGCAGCCCTCACTTCACCTGAAATAAGCCCACCCTTTTGGATCAGCTGCCCGTTACATTGTATCAGAAAGACAATAACGTTATTACTATCATATCATTGGCAGTGTACAATATACATTTTCTGTTGAGTTCACAGTACACAACAATTAAATTGGAATGACGCTCTCAGTAACGGTTTCACAATAAATTCAGAGCTATAAGGTTCTATCTGAGAAAAAAAAGATGATTCCAAGATAATTGGCTTTACATTTCTGAACCCTCATTGGTTTTAATGTTGTCAGTTATTTTTATCTTGTATTCTTTTTAACTTAACAACATGAATTGGGGTATTTTCAAACCACGCCTGCAAATATTCTAATGAGACCTGCCTCTACATTATGATGTAGCTGGGCTTGGTGTAGGCTAGCCTGTGTTGGGCTGGTGTGGGCTTGGTTTGAGCTAGTGCATGCGTGTGTTTGTGTGTGTGTGTGTGCGTGCGTGCATGCGTGCTTTCCTGCACGTGTATGTTTCCCTCCCTGCATGTTTGTGTAATGTGAATCAATTTCCCTGTATCTGCGTGTGGCACCTCTCAGGCTCTCTATGGCTCCATCTCCTCTGCTCTCCTCTGAGTGAGTGGAGTGTTGTCTTGTAGCGGCAGGCCCAGAGACAGTTCTGGTTCAGTGGCAGCTAACAGCGGGTCAGCCATTTTGGAACACTCCAGTCAAATAGAGTGGAGGCTGATCCATTGATTGTAGAGTAGAGGCTGATCCATTGATTGCAGTGTGGAGGCTGATCCATTGATTGTAGAGTGGAGGCTGATCCATTGATTGTAGAGTGGAGGCTGATCCATTGATTGTAGAGTGGATAAGGTTGAGGCCTTTACCCTCTCTGTGTTTGCTCAGAACACCATGCAGGGAATGCTGCAGACCTCTGAGGGTGCCGTGTGTATCTGCTGAAACATCTAACCACACACACACATCAGGCCTGCCTTCCGGCCTCAGGTCCCTAATGTGCGTCAGAGAGTGTGAGCCTCCTTGAGAGCAGCTGCTCTCTCTGTCTCTCTCTCTCTCTCTCTCTCTCGCGCGCGCTCTCTCTGTTTCTCTCTCTCTCTCTGTTTCTCTCTCTGTTTCTCTCTCGACTCTCTCTTTCTCGACTCTCTCTCTATCTCTCCCCTTGTCCCTCCTTATGTTCTGGAGAGACCCAGTGATTGGATCAGGCTGGCCCTGCAGGGGAGAATCAGATGATCACCTGGCCCATCATGAGTCCTGGAGCACGTTGTTCACATCAACAGTACAGGGCTAATAGCTCTGTGAACCTCTGGCATACTATTCTAACATAAAGGCAGTAAGGAAGGGACATTGTAGCAGTCGTAAGGGCAATGAAGCACCAGGAGGATCAGAGGCAAGCAGGTAAAGGTGGGTGATTATATTAACAATGTGGTACTGGGTCGTACCACGAAATGAGTCCCTTTTGGGTAGTGTAACTAGGTAAAAAAAACACATTTGATTTCACCTAATTTTAATATTCTGTCATAAAGAGCACATGTTCAACTTAATAAAAAACATGTTTCCCGTCTCAAGAGGTTAAATAAAAACTTGACTATAGTGAGTGCCTATTAAGTGCCAAATAATGTAACGGGGTTGACCGTAACAGGGTTGACCGTAACAGGGTTGACCGTAACAGGCTTGAACGAACGTAACAGGGTTGACGATTTCTTAAATCTGCCGTAAATCCCCTTATGACGGGGGGAATGGAAGTGTGTTGTGTGCAACAGTGAGGAGCAATTGAATGCAACATTTAAAAAAATTGTTTGAACATTTCTAGCCTGTGTATCTATCGGTAACAGGATTGACGTTTTATGCACGACCTGCTCAGTTTTCCACCAGAAAATGGCCGAAAAGAGTAGAAGCAGCTCACTTGGTTTTACACTTTGATTTGACTATTAGATGTTCAATGTTTCTTTAGATTTTTTGTTTTTTAAGGAATAGTTTCATCAACAGTAAAATGAGAGTTCTTCAGAAAATCTTCAGAAATGACTAGGGCTTTACAATGATGGTGAAAAAGTGAGTTAAAATCTTCCAAGAAGTCACGGAAGGTGCACAGAGGGACATGTCAAAATGCTGAATTTTGGCACTTTAGAGTGAGTTATTGAATTGTCCATGTGGTCTATATTAAAGGGCACTTAATTTAATATAACAGGCTTTTCAAATTCAATATTGGTGCAGAATTTCTACTTAAAATATCAAAGGGATGCAAAAGGGACTCATTTCGTGGAACGACCCCACTACTCTTCCATTCACCACCTCCGCCTCCACTGTGTGTATGAGTTGTTGGGTTAAATCAACCTTGGGAAGAGCAGTAGGAGAGGAGAGGAATTGGAGGACAGTCAGTCAGTGGTTCTGTCCCTTGTGATAAGAGGCTGTGGGCTGGTATTTCGAAATACCGATAGTATGATTTTCAATGCTGTAAAAAACTAAACAAAAAACGAACCCTAACACACACAAACACATACTCATTCTGGCACACACACACGCATACACACACACGCACACACACACACACACACATGCGAGACACACACAGGCAGTGCACACCCACTCATTATGGAGATTTTAGGCAGCCAATAAGAGATTGATTTGTGAAGTGTTCACTGGGTTCTATGTGCTGTTGTCATGAGTCCTGGTCTCATGCTCTCCTCCTGCCTGGTCACAACCACCTGCAGCCTTCACTGGGATAATGTCTCCTAATGCACTTATCACCTCACTTCTCTCTCTCTCTCTCTCTCTCTCTCTCTCTCTCTCTCTCTCTCTCTCTCTCTCTCTCTCTCTCTCTCTCTCTCTCTCTCTCTCTCTCTCTCTCTCTCTCTCTCTCTCTCACGTTCTTTCTCTCTCTCTCTCTCTCACGCTCCCTCTCTCTTCCTCCCTCCTTCTCTCCATTACCTCCCTCCATCTCTTTCTCTCTCCTTCCTCTTATCCATCCTTCCCTCCCTCTCTTTCTCCATGCATTCATCCCTCCACCATTCCTTCCTTAGATGGTGTGATGGTTTCTTCTGCCCTCTTTTATTTTCCATCTTTTCACTCAAACCTATTTTCTCTCTCCTCTCTCTCTCTCTCTCTCTCTCTCTCTCTCTCTCTCTCTCTCTCTCTCTCTCTCTCTCTCTCTCTCTCTCTCTCTCTCTCTCTCTCACACACATACCACTTCTGCCAGACTTCCCATTCCTCTGTTTAAATGTTTGAAGCTGTACTAGACACAGTCACAGTCTAAGTCTTTCTCTGCCCACAAGAATTCCTGGTGGCTTTCTGATTTCTACCCAGAGAGATGAAACAGGCTGAGGCTGCTGGGCCAGCCTGCTGGCCTTTGAAGCAGCTGCATATGGGTTCCCTCTGGGGCTGGTGGGGCAGTTGTTGTTGACTCTCGGTTGAATCATCCACGGTCAGTAATTAGTAGTTAGGAAGGAGGGCGGACGGTCTGTGTGTGTTCGACTTTTGTGGAGGTCCCAGGCTCTGTGCGGTGGGAGCGGGAGGGATAAAGAGAGAGCAAGAGAACTGTATTCCAATAGGTGGCATCATCCTCAACGGGTCACAAGAGACAACGAGGGAGGCCATACTGTCTCTATTAGCTGTGCCTGGGCTTTGAGTGGACGAAGGGAAAGTTCAGATGGAGATATTGAAGCCTATGGCTCTGTTCCAATGACTGCATTTCTAATCAGTGAATATTTCGAGGAAGGAGGATGGATGCGCTTTTAAATCATTCACACAGGGCCTGTGTGGTTTATGTAGGGGTATGATTGTGTGAGTCATCAATTCTGTCCTAAACACCACTCCCCCTTTTGAACTCCTAAAATCACTCCCATCAGACTGCAATATCTTAGCATTCCTCCGTCTCTCTCTCACTCCTCTGAAATATTAGACTCTTTTCACTGTTCTGAAGCTGTCTCTCTTCACTAACTCTTATCATAACAACATCACAAGGCAGGGAGGTGGAGGGCCTTCAAACACTCTGGATTGACAGTTTGTCAGTTGGGTCTCTGGTAAAGCGGACCAGTCCATTGAGAGGGTTTAGAGGGGAATGTGCCATAAAACAGGATTACCCTCTCGACCCGAAAAAGGCTTCTAGTAATTTCCACTTTTAAAATGTCATACTTGATTTACCCAAACGAAAAATGTTATCAATCCCTAAAAAAATGACCTTTAATTATAATCCACATTTCCTGTTGCTGCAGGATATTTTTTCTGCTCTAGCAAACTGGCTCAAATTAAGATCTTACATCTGTATAGTATTTGCAGCAGACACACACACACTTCAGGCATATGTCTGGGAGAGGAGAGTGAGGGAACAATCCTTGTGATGTGTCATGGTCATTGTCTTACCTGATCGCCATGACCATCCTTTTTAGAGGGTAGGGGACAGGCCGGGACAGCCCTTTATAGGGTAGGGGTCAGGTGGGGACAGCCCTTTATAGGGTAGGGGTCAGGTAGGGACAGCCCTTTATAGGGTAGGGGTCAGGTGGGGACAGCCCTTTATAGGGTAGGGGTCAGGTGGGGACAGCCCTTTATAGGGTAGGGGTCAGGTGGGGACAGCCCTTTAGAGGGTAGGGGTCAGGTGGGGACAGTCCTTTATAGGGTAGGGGTCAGGTGGGGACAGCCCTTTATAGGGTAGGGGTCAGGTGGGGACAGCCCTTTATAGGGTAGGGGTCAGGTGGGGACAGCCCTTTATAGGGTAGGGGTCAGGTGGGGACAGCCCTTTAGAGGGTAGTGGTCAGGTGGGGACAGTCCTTTAGAGGGTAGGGGTCAGGTGGGGACAGCCCTTTAGAGGGTAGGGGTCAGGTGGGGACAGTCCTTTAGAGGGTAGGGGTCAGGTGGGGACAGTCCTTTAGAGGGTAGGGGTCAGGTGGGGACAGCCCTTTAGAGGGTAGGGGTCAGGTGGGGACAGTCCTTTAGAGGGTAGGGGTCAGGTGGGGACAGTCCTTTAGAGGGTAGGGGTCAGGCAGGGACAGCCCTTTAGAGGGTAGGGGTCAGGCGGGGACAGCCCTTGTAGTCCCTCCAGGAAAGCCCTCGCCCCCCGGCCTCACCCCCCTCTGACAGGAGAGAGAGAGCGAACCCCCCTGGTTCCCCCTGGCTGTCTGTCACCATAGTGGGTCCTCTTTGTCTACTCTCATTTCTCTCTCCTTTATCCCCTCATGTCCTGTCCTGGGCTGGACTGGGCTGGACTGGGCTGCCCCACAGCTTTAAACAACAGCTATAGAAGTGTGTTTTGCGTGGTTAGCATGCTAGCTCTCTGTGGGTGCTCTGTTAGCATGCTAGCTCTCTGTGGTGCTCTGTTAGCATGCCTGCTCTCTGTGGGTTCTCTGTAAGCATGCTAGCTCTCTGTGGGTGCTCTGTAAGCATGCTAGCTCTCTGTGGGTGCTCTTTAAGCATGCTAGCTCTCTGTGGGTGCTCTGTTAGCATGCTAGCTCTCTGTGGGTGCTCTGTAAGCATGCTAGCTCTCTGTGGGTTCTCTGTAAGCATTCTAGCTCTCTGTTGGTGCTCTTTAAGCATGCTAGCTCTCTGTGGGTGCTCTGTAAGCATGCTAGCTCTCTGTGGGTGCTCTGTAAGCATGCTAGCTCTCTGTGGGTGCTCTGTTAGCATGCTAGCTCTCTGTGGGTGCTCTGTTAACATGCTAGCTCTCTGTGGGTGCTCTGTTAGCATGCTAGCTCTCTGTGGGTGCTCTGTTAGCATGCTAGCTCTCTGTGGGTGCTCTGTAAGCATGCTAGCTCTCTGTGGGTGCTCTTTAAGCATGCTAGCTCTCTGTGGGTGCTCTTTAAGCATGCTGGCTCTCTGTGGGTGCTCTTTAAGCATGCTAGCTCTCTGTGGGTGCTCTTTAAGCATGCTAGCTCTCTGTGGGTGCTCTGTTAGCATGCTAGCTCTCTGTGGGTGCTCTGTAAGCATGCTAGCTCTCTGTGGGTGCTCTTTAAGCATGCTGGCTCTCTGTGGGTGCTCTTTAAGCATGCTAGCTCTCTGTGGGTGCTCTGTTAGCATGCTAGCTCTCTGTGGGTGCTCTGTTAGCATGCTAGCTCTCTGTGGGTGCTCTGTAAGCATGCTAGCTCTCTGTGGGTGCTCTGTAAGCATGCTAGCTCTCTGTGGGTGCTCTTTAAGCATGCTGGCTCTCTGTGGCTGGTGTGACAGCTATTGTGTTATCTGTCTCTCTCTCATCGACCAACGGCATAGCCACATTGGCTAAGTATGATTTACTGCACTTGTTTGCTTTACAGAGAAGCAAACAGGTGTGTGTGTGTGTGTGTGTGTGTGTGTGTGTGTGTGTGTGTGTGTGTGTGTGTGTGTGTGTATGTGTGTGTGTGTGCGAGTGACTTGGGCAAGTGCTAACACCAAAACTCTCAGTCCCTGAAATCAGCAATCATGTTGTGCCTGTGTGTGTGTCTCCCATCTCATGCTAAGGAAAGGGAGTGGCAAGGTCAGGGATGAGGAGAGGTGTGTGTGTAAATGCCAGTGCATGCGTGCGCCCTCCCTAGCGTGTGTGATTCTGTGTTTCAGGGTGTGGCTGCAGTTGAGCACCTACTCTTTGAACATCACCCCAATGACAGGTCCTATCAACACCCACACCCCTCGCCAACCCTAACACACTCCCCAGCCCCCCACATCAGAGCCCACTGGACAGGCAGTTACCAGACAGACACTAACACAACACAGTGCTAGCTGACAATAGGCGTCCATTGTGGCTCTCTAATGGTGTGTAATAGTTACCAGACACAACACAGTGCTAGCTGACACTAGGTGTCCATTGTGGCTCTGTAAGTGTGTTTAATAGTTACCAGACACAACACAGTGTTAGCTGACACTAGGCGTCCATTGTGGCTCTGTAATGGTGTGTAAGTGATGAGCAGAGTTGAGCCGGCTGTCTCTTGGTTGGGCCATGCATCGCTGGCTGTGTTTAGGGCCAAAGACTGCTTTGGTTCCCTCACACACTTTTAGGGCTGTACGTCACGGCATGGCAGTCTGTAATGGTGTATAATAGTTAGCAGACACAATACAGTACTAGCTGACCCTAGGA
>NW_028159448.1:0-20402 GCF_964263955.1 Coregonus lavaretus
GCTAGCAGAGTGTGTGTTACTGCTGGGTTTGAGAGTCCCTGGCAACAACTCATGCAATGTAGCATTCTGGCATGTGTCCCTTAGAGCAGACACACATGTCATAACTGAGCCTCTTTCTGAGAGAGATGGAGAGAGGGAGAGAGAGAAGGAATAAATGGAGAGAGAGGATGGAGAGGTGGAGAGTGATACGGCTCTGGCCATCAGTGCCACTCCTCCTCCCTGTCATCCCCGATGATCACCGCAGTGACAGTGACATCACCAGGCCTGTCATCAGTGCTCCCCATCACCCATCTGACACAAGCTCAGATGAGACTTGGCTCTCCTCTCCTCTCCTCTCTCCTCTCTCTCTCTCTCTCTCTCTCTCTCTCTCTCTATCTCTCTCTCTCTCTCTCTCTCTCTCTCTCTCTCTCTCTCTCTCCTCTCTCTGTTCTCCCTCTGTCCCTCACCGTCTGTTTCTATCTCTCCACTTCCTCCTCTCCGCTCTCTCTCTCTATCACCTACTATCCTCCATCTACTGCCTCCATCTCACACTCTTTGTAACCCCCCCCCTATCTTTCAGTCTTCACTACTCTCTTTATCCCTCTCTCTCTCACTCTCTCTCTCTCCCACTCTCTCTCTCTCTTTCATACTGTGGCTGCCATGGTCGTCCCTCTGTCTCTTTCTGGAGGAATACCCTGTTCACTCTGCTGGCTTTGACACTCAAACTGTGTGTGTGTGTCTGTGTGTGTTGTGTGTGTGTGTGTGTGTGTTTGCGTGTAATAGAGAGAGTGTGAGAGAGCGAGTAGAGAAGAGAGGGGAGGGATAGAGCAAGACAGTGACAGACAAACATATGGGCTGGAAGAACAAAGACTAATAGAGAACTGGCGAGAGTTGAAAAACAACAGATATTTGGAAATAACAAATGAAGGCATGGGACAAACAAGTAGCACACACACACACACACAGGGCACACACATTCCCACAAAGAAAGCGAGGGAAAAAAGGAATGGAGTGGAAAGAAGGGGTAAAGGTAAGGGGGTTTGGGAGGGTGGGTATTAGAACCCTATGGCTGATATTGAAAAGTAGACAGGCACCTCTTACGTTTATGCGCGCTTGGTACTCGGCGCTACCGGCCGAGTTGCGTGCGGCGCAGCGATACACCCCTCCGTCGCGGATCTCCGGGCTGCTGATGTTGACGTGGGACACGGTGGAGCCGTCCGACAGTGTGTACTGGCTGGCCCTCACCCGGGACGGGTCCCTGGCCACAGCCTCATCATCCAGAGTCCAGGTGATGGTGGGGGGAGGAGCGCCTTTGGCAGCACACATGAGGGAGAAGGGTTCCCCCGGGACCACCACACGCTCACTGAAGGAGGAAACGATACGGGGCGTACCATCTGAGGAAGAAGGGATGGAGAGGGGGAGAGGTTAGAGGCTAGATATTGGGTCATTTACGATGCACAAACGCGTGCACACACACACACACACACACACACACAGCCTATCCCTCACACTTCTCAACCTGTGAGGTCTGGTTCTTGCAGATGGCAAAACACTGATAGGCACACACAACCCCAACCCACCCCTTTAACTCACACACACAATCCTTACCCTCCAGCAGTATGATGGAGAAGTCCTGTGCGGTCTGGCCGTTGCGGGTGGCGAAGCACTGGTAGGCTCCCGAATGTCTCTTCTGGGCAGAGGAGATTAACAGGGTCTCATTGTGGGCACCCTGGATTGAGAAGTGCTGGTCGGGGAGGACGGGTTCTGTGTTGCGGTACCAGGACATGGTGAAGTGGGGAGAACCCTGCACGGCACAAGACAGGATCACCGTGCTGCTGATGCCCGTCTTCAGGTTCTTAGGAGATAGAGTCACTCTCAAAGGCTCTTTGGAGAGAAGGAGGGAGGGAGAGTGAGAGAGAGGGAGAGTGAGAGAAAGGGGAATGGAGGGAGGGAGAGAGAGAGAGAGAGAGAGAGAGAGAGAGAGAGAGAGAGAGAGAGAGAGAGAGAGACAGAGAGAGAGAGAGAGAGAGAGAGAGAGGGAGGGAGGGAGGGAGGGAGGGAGGAAGGGAAAGGCGAGAATAAAATCAGAGTATAAAGTTAAATTATGTAAATAAGTTAATTAAGTATTTTTCCTCCTAAAATGTAAGGACAGATCCCCCTTATTCAAGGGAACATCACTCAAAGGATATTTCATAATTTCTTCATTCAGAGTTAAAAGTAAGAAATGTATGTACAGTAGAATGTTCTGGTACAAAATGGCTGCCATTTGTTCATCACTCAGGTGAGTCCTACTGTACAGTACAGAGAAGGCTGGTGGGAGAAGCTATGAAAGGACGGGCTCATTGTAATGACTGGAATGGAATGAATGGAATGGTATCAAACACATCAAGCACACGGAAACAACGTCTTTGACTCCGTTCCATTGATTATATTCAAGCCATTCCAATGAGCCCATCCTCCTATAGCTCCTCCCACCAGCCTCTCTGGTACAGTACATACTGGCAGTGGACTCTGGGTACAGCACCGCTATGAAAGAGGCCTAGAGATATGGTGGAAACTGCAACCACACTGCATGTAAATAAACTCGCCCATGACTGGAATATATAGCCTGAGGTAGCTAGAAGGAGAGAGGGGGAGAGAGAGAACGTGAGAGAGAGAGAGAGAGAGAGAGAGAGAGAGAGAGAGAGAGAGAGAGAGAGAGAGAGAGAGAGAGAGAGAGAGAGAGAGAGAGAGAGAGAGAGAGAGAGAGAGAGAGAGAGAGAGAGAGAGAGAGAGAGATGGGTGTCTGTGTAAATGAGACACCCAGAGAAACTTAGACAGAGAGGGAGCAAAAATGTCAATGAGCAATAAGGCAGCTGGTGTTATGTGCTGGGGACTGTTGTGTGCGTGTGTGTGCACGTGTGTGTGTCTGTCTGTGTGTGTGTGTGTGTGTGTGTGTGTGTGTGTGTGTGTTTGTGCACTTGTGTGCATGTGTGGTGTGTATGAGTGTCCCACCTCCCCTGCCCTGTCAGAGAGGGTTTGTGTGAGTCCACCATGATGTGCCCTACGGCCAAACGGACCAACGTCCATTACCCTTCCCTCCCTCTCTCTCCTCAACATCACCATCCCATTTGTGTCTCTGTCTAGTCTCCCCAGATCTTTCGTCCCCCAAACAATACCCCCCCCCCTCCTCCCCTCTACTCAGTCCCCAGTGACACACAGGGGAAGCTGCGCCCCAGAACGACCAGTGTTCCTTCCTGTCACCATGGCCACGCTCGGCAGGGGTACCGAGAGGACCGAAACGGAGATGGCAGGAGGGGAGTGAGGCATCCCAGGATATCAAGATCAAACTCATCCCAGAGAGGGGCTGTGGCGAGGTGACAGTGGGCCAGGACACAGCCAACAGAGCTTAAACGATCCCCTCATCTCCTCCTCTCTTCCCTATCAATCCTTCTCTCTTCTCCTTGTTTACACACCTCTGTCGGGAGAGGGTGATGAGGCGATCGGTCATGCGAGGTGACAGCGGTGGGAGGAATGCAAAGGCTAAATGTGAAACAATTTTCAATGGTTGAGAGAAGGTGGTGTCTCCATTCTATGTGTGGTTGTGTTCAGTCACGGGATGGAGCTACAGGATGATAGTGTTGTAGTATTACAAACTATTCCCAGATGGCCAGTACACAACATCATTATATATAGCCAGTGTAATATACCTCTAAGGCTCTGGGGTCAATATCACCAAACCTACACATGAAGCTTCTTCTGATACTGGATACACCAACGTAGGCCAAGGCACCGAATTGACCAATGAAAAGTCAACCAAAACACATCACAATAACATGCCCACCAAATATAAAAAGTGATCTTAAACTGTCAAACCTTTTAAAATGCCTGTGATATGTGGTTACAGTGGGGAAAACAAGTATTTAGTCAGCCAATGATTTTTAATGAATTTATTTGCAAATTATGGTGGAAAATAAGTATTTGGTCACCTACAAACAAGCAAGATTTCTGGCTCTCACAGACCTGTAACTTCTTCTTTAAGAGGCTCCTCTGTCCTCCACTCGGTACCTGTATTAATGGCACCTGTTTGAACTTGTTATCAGTATAAAAGACACCTGTCCACAACCTCAAACAGTCACACTCCAAACTCCACTATGGCCAAGACCAAAGAGCTGTCAAAGGACACCAGAAACAAAATTTTAGACCTGCACCAGGCTGGGAAGACTGAATCTGCAATAGGTAAGCAGCTTGGTTTGAAGAAATCAACTGTGGGAGCAATTATTAGGAAATGGAAGACATACAAGACCACTGATAATCTCCCTCGATCTGGGGCTCCACGCAAGATCTCACCCCGTGGGGTCAAAATGATCACAAGAACGGTGAGCAAAAATCCCAGAACCACACGGGGGGACCTAGTGAATGACCTGCAGAGAGCTGGGACCAAAGTAACAAAGCCTACCATCAGTAACACACTACGCCGCCAGGGACTCAAATCCTGCAGTGCCAGACATGTCCCCTTGCTTAAGCCAGTACATGTCCAGGCCCGTCTGAAGTTTGCTAGAGTGCATTTGGATGATCCAGAAGAGGATTGGGAGAATGTCATATGGTCAGATGAAGCCAAAATATAACTTTTTGGTAAAAACTCAACTCGTCGTGTTTGGAGGACAAAGAAGCATGGGGGTGGAAACATCATGCTTTGGGGCAGTTTTTCTGCAAAGGGACCAGGACGCCTGATCCGTGTAAAGGAAAGAATGAATGGGGCCATGTATCGTGAGATTTTGAGTGAAAACCTCCTTCCATCAGCAAGGGCATTGAAGATGAAACGTGGCTGGGTCTTTCAGCATGACAATGATCCCAAACACACCGCCCGTGCAATGAAGGAGTGGCTTCGTAAGAAGCATTTCAAGGTCCTGGAGTGGCTTAGCCAGTCTCCAGATCTCAACGCCATAGAAAATCTTTGGAGGGAGTTGAACGTCCGTGTTGCCCAGCGACAGCCCCAAAACATCACTGCTCTAGAGGAGATCTGCATGGAGGAATGGGCCAAAATACCAGCAACAGTGTGTGAAAACCTTGTGAAGACTTACAGAAAACGTTTGACCTGTGTCATTGCCAACAAAGGGTATATAACAGAAAGTATTGAGAAATTTTTGTTATTGACCAAATACTTATTTTCCACCATAATTTGCAAATAAATTCATTAAAAATCCTACAATGTGATTTTCTGGATTTTGTTTTCTCATTTTGTCTGTCATAGTTGACGTGTACCTATGATGAAAATTACAGGCCTCTCTCATCTTTTTAAGTGGGAGAACTTGCACAATTGGTGGCTGACTAAATACTTTTTTTCCCCACTGTATCTTACATAACTACCTTAAGACTAACGCACTAACTGTAAGTCACTCTGGATAAAAACATCTGCTAAATGACTAAAATGTCAAATGTAAATATTAATTACAATTCTGTTAATATTCTGTGTGACCTGTGCATTTGGCCACTATGTGCATATGGACAAATCTACAGGCCTGAGTTCCAAACAACAAACTGTTCCTGTAACTTGGGCTGAACTAACCCAGTAACAGTACAGGGACATGTGACTTGTGACTCACCGATGACGTTGAGATGACCGGTCACCTCTTTAGAGCCGAAGCTGTTGGTGACCTCACAGATGTAGTTCCCGCTGTCGTCCAGACGCAGATCGCTGACCGTCAGGCCCGTGAGGTGGCGCGTCCAGCGGGAGTCGGCGGGCAACGGGCGTCCGTCCTTCAGCCACCGGATGGTGGGGTTGGGATAACCCGAGGCGATGCAGGGCAGCTCCACATTACGTCCCACCTGGACCTCCCCGGACTGGAAACTGTCCAACACTGAGGGGGTGGACTCCGTAGGGTCTGGGGGGAGAGGAGTGGGGTTAGAAATACTGATATTGATCATGCTGATATTGACTCCAAATAATGTACTTTGAAGATATATTCAAGGAAAGGAAACAAAGATAATCCAGGCTCTGTCGTAGCCGGCCGTGACCGGGAGACCCATGGGGCGGCGCACAATTGGCCCAGCGTCGTCCAGGGTAGGGGAGGGAATGGCCGGCAGGGATGTAGCTCAGTTGGTAGAGCATGGCGTTTGCAATGCCAGGGTTGTGGGTTTGATTCCCACGGGGGGCCAGTATAAAAAATTATGTATGCACTCACTAACTGTAAGTCGCTCTGGATAAGAGCGTCTGCTAAATGACGTAAATGTAAATGTAATAACAAGAACCCATGTACTGTAAGACAGTCTTGTCCCAACAGACACAAACGCACTCACCCACACACTCCCACACCTACACCCACACACACACACACCAGTGGCAGTCGGTGCCGTTTAAGAGGGAGGATGATTATTAATTTTTTATGAGCATGGCCTTATTTCTATTACAGCATATTGGATGACTGTCATTCATATTCCTTTCACCCAGTTCAATGTAACAGCGATAGGTTTAGGCTACTACACAATACTCACATTTTCTCTTACCCACCATGAGGTTGCTACAACCTAGCCTAGGAATGAAAGTTTACAACATAGGTGCACACAGGTCGAGAGAACATTTTGAGGTCATAGAGACACATGTACAGACAGTGACACATTCAATACCGCCTTGCACACTCTTGCCTGCATCTATCTGATCTAGGGTGTAATCATAAGTCCAACAGTTACAAACAAGAGTTTCTATTAGACAAATTCAGGTATGTTTATCCCCGTTTTGTTCCGTTTGCTTCCGTTTAAGAAATGTTTTTCAACAGAATCGGCGGAATGAATACACCCCTGATCACGCGTAAACACAATTCACTTTCATAGCAGCCATGTTGTATTCCTTCTCGCATCTATGCACTCTCCTTCTCTCACCTTTTCCCTTCGCTTGTGGACTTCAATAAGCTGTATGCGACCAGGTGAAAAAAATGCTACACACAGCCGACATCGTTGTCAGCATATTAGCCAAAGTAACTTCATTGTCAACATAGCTAATATAACGAACGTGTTAGTAAACTCGCTACAATCATGCAGTAACATTATAGTGTACAGTCAATTGGCAGTTTAGCACATACACGCGGGCCCCGGTGGCAATAAATTAGTAAAACCAAAAGCTTACCTTAACTTGGAAGAGTTCCAGTGTTGTGTTGGATAGTCATAGCCAGCTAGCTAACATAGCATTCCTCTGTTTGAGCAGGGTGTTTGAGTAGGCTAAACTAGCTAGCTGCACTTGCTAGCTAAGTAAGTGAAACTGAAAGTTAAAAAAATCTCTCTCTCTCTCTCTCTCTCTCTCTCTCTCTCTTGCTTCTCCTTCATTTTGGAAGAAATTAATTGGTTCAAAACTGTTCACCTATTGTCTTTCTCTATCTTTGAGTCAACTACTCATCACATTTTATGCACTGCAGTGCTAGCTAGCTTTAGCTTATGCGTTCAGTACTAGATTCATTCACTGATCCTTTGATTGGGTGGATAAAATGTCAGTTCATGCTGCAAGAGCTCTGATAGGTTGGAGAATGTCCTCCGGAAGTTGTCATAATTACTGTGTAAGTCTATGGAAGGGGGTGAGAACCATGAGCCTCCTAGGTTTTGTGTTGAAGTCAATGTACCCAGAGGAGGACGGAAGCTAGCTGTCCTCCGGCTACACCATGGTGCTACCCTACAGAGTGCTGTTGAGGCTACTGTAGACCTTCATTGCAAAAAAGTGTTTTTATCAATTATTTGGTGACATGTGAATATATTTAATATAGTTTTATCTAAAAATTACAACTTTTTTAATGTTTTACAATTAAAACATTTTTGAAATTCTCTGAGGAGGATGGTCCTCCCCTTCCAACTCTGAGGAGGCTCCACTGACACACACTCTCTCTCTCTTACCCATAACAGAGAGCCTGGCTCCATTGCTCTGGCGAGTCTCTCCACTGTATTTGTGCTTGGTGATGCAGCGGTATGTAGACAGGGCATCTTCCTTCTGGACCTCTGATATGTACAGGGCCCCGAACGACGTCAGGAAGAAACGGTTCCCTGTGGAGGAGAAGAGGAGGAGGAGGAGAGGAAAACGTCAGTCCTTGTGTCCAAAACACCAACACTGTCATGTCAACCCAACACAAGCCAGTCCCTGATTGATGGATTGACTGATTGGTTCATTGTTTGGCTGGCACTAGCGCTGTTACGGTGACCGTATTACCGCCACACCGGCAGTCAGTCATGACAGCAGTCAAATTCCATGTGACCGTTTAGTCACGGTAATTAGGCTTCTCCAAGGTCTGATGCTGCTGATTGTCATTAGTAGCCTACCAAACTTGCTAACTGCCTTGTACTCAGCACTCTATTGTCCCTCTAATCACTCTGACATCAATGCAAATGTATTCGAAAATCTAATCAAACACTTAATGAGAGCCCATGAGCTCATGTTGCGCAACATTTCTATAGGCTATGCAATTGAGTGAAAAAACACAGTGATGGCCTCTATTAAAAAGAGGAGGACCCCATCAGCTTTCTATAGGCTAGGCCTAGGCGACATTTTCAAATCATAGTCGCACAAGGTTTGTATCACAACTAAAGGGCCAAATAACTTCTTAAAATTAAGCACATTAATCAGTTTAGAGCCTAACTGGTGCAGCGTGAGTTTCAAGTTTGGGGAAGATCATTTTCACCATAATTTCATGACCGCCAAAGCCCTAGCTTGTACAATTAAACCCAATAGAAAAATCCCCCTTCACACATGCAGGCAAGGATGCACACACACACACACACACACACACTGGAGCTTTTAAGAGAGCAGCTATCAAATGCTGTCCATCTAATGATTTATACTTTTAAAATACAGAGAGAGAGTACATGAAGGCAAAAGAGAGAGAGAGAGAGAGAGAGAGAGAGAGAGAGAGAGAGAGAGAGAGAGAGAGAGAGAGAGAGAGAGAGAGAGAGAGAGAGAGAGAGAGAGAGAGAGAGAGAGAGAGAGAGAGAGAGAGAGAGAGAGAGAGAGAGAAATCTACCAAAAAGCAATTAGTAGCCAAAAAATACAATCTCTCGTATAGCAATGAAGGTGTAAATTTGGCCGTTTGGAACATAAACTTTATATTTGACGAATTAGCCTCCTTGGCTAATCTAAAGAAGCATAAGAGCAAACCAAAAAGAATAGATAATGAAAAATGGTTTGATAATGATTGCAAAAATCTAAGATAGTCATTGAGAAATATATCTAATCAAAAACACAGAGACCCAGAGAACAAAAATACACACCTTCAATATAGAGAAACACTGAAGCAATACCAACACACCCTAAGAACAAAAAAGGAACAGCACATTAGAAATCAGATGGATTTAATTGAGGAATCCATAGAATCAAACCACTTCTGGGAGAATTTGAATAAATTAAACAAACCTCATCATGAGGAATTGGCTATCCAAAATGGGGATATGTGGAGAAATCACTTTGTAAACCTCTACAGCAATATAACAAAGAGCCCAGAACAACAAGATATACAAGAAAAATTAAAAAATCCTTGAATCAGCAGTCAAAGAGTAACAGAATCCTGTGCATACCCCAATTGCAGAACAATAATTATTCGAAAAACTTTGCACTCTCCAACTCAAAAAGGCATGTGGTGCTGATGGTATTATAAATGAAATGATCAAATATACAGACCACAAATTCAAATAGGCTATACTCAAACTCTTCAACATTATCCTAACTGCAGGTTTTTTCCCCGATATTTGGAACCAAGGATTGATCACACCAATCTATAAAAATGGAGACAAATTTGACCCAAATAATTACAGAGGAATTTGCGTTAACAGCAACTTGGGGAAAATTCTCTGCAGTATCATAAACAGCAGACTACATAATTTCCTTGATGAACACAACATTCTAAGCAGATGCCAGATTGGATTTTTACAAAATTATCGTACAACAGACCACATTTACACCCTCCACACTCTAATTGAGAAACAAGTAAACCAAAACAAAGGCAAAATCCACTCGTGTTTTGTAGACTTCAAGAAAGCATTTGATTCAATTTGGCACGAAGGTCTTTTTTACAAACTAATAGAAAGTGGTATTGGAGGAAAAACATATGATGTTATTACCAAAAAGAACAACAAATGTGTTGTTAAAATTGGCAACAGGCAAACAGACTTCTTCTCTCAGTGATGTGGAGTGAAACAGGGCTGTCCAATAAGTCCAACACTATTTAACATCTACATTAATGAATTGGCATCTGCTGTACGCAGATAACAAGGTGCTACTGTCTCCCACTAAGGAGGGGTTACAGCAGCATCTAGATCATCTGCACATGTTCTGTCAGACCTGTGCTCTGACCATTAATCTCCAAAAAAACGAAAATAATGATATTCAAAAAAAGGTCAGGAAATCAGGATGAGAAATAGAAATTCTATTTGGACACAGTTCCATTAGAACACACCAAAAACTACACGTATTCGGACTAAATATCAGCAACACAAGTAGCTTTCACATGGCTGTGAATGAGCTGACAGACAAAGCAAGAAGAGCATTCTAAGCCATTAAAAGGAATATTAAATCCAATAAGAGGCTGGCTCAAAATGTTTCAATCAGTTATAGAACCAATTGCTCTATATGGAAGCGAAGTATGGGGTCAGCTCTCTAATAATGAATTAACCAAATGGGACAAACATCCAATCGAAATACTGCATGCAGAGTTTTGCAAGACTGTATTGCAAGTGCAAAGAAAAACTCCAAATAGCGCATGTAGAGCAGAATTGGGCCAATACCCCCTCCTTATTCATATAGAAAAAAGAGCCATCAAATTTTACAACCATCTAAAAACAAGTGACCCCAAAACATTCCATCACACAGCTCTACTATGTCAAGAGATGAAACAAGGGAAGAGTCCCCTCAGCCAGCTGGTTCTGAGGCTCAGTTCACTAACCAAAACCAACCTCATAGAGCCTCAGGACAATACTCAGAAAATCTGGCCCAACCAAATAATCACAAAGCAAAAAGAAAAATATATCACCTATTGGAAAGACACCACAAAAAATCAAAGTGTGCCAACATGAGGCATTGGTGACCAACTGTTCACCACTTCCTTTCTAAATCCAACTGCATGGTGAGGTTTCATTGAGAGTGTGTATAAGTAGGATCAATGTCAGTATGAATGTACAGTATATTAAATTAGTAAGAAGGATGGTTTGTTTCTGAATCAAGGCTCAGTTTGGCATAGCCATGGTCATCCTTTAGATAAATGGAAATACAAGGGGAGCAGCTAGAGACACACACATTCCCCCACTACCTCCTTTTTGTTAATTTAGAAGAGATGATGCTATCCCGGCCAGTCAAAATGACTTTGCTCATTGCATTTTGCTTGAGAGGCTTTTAGGGCATCAAAGCAGTAGAAGTGTACACTGTAAAATAACTAATCTAACCACTTAAAACTAGAATACACAACCATAATAAAGGAATGCTAATCATTTTGCCCACTGAATCGGTTTGCACTTCCATATAACTTTCATTGCCTGGCAATACAGAGGTAACATAGGACAATCGGTTGCAATGACTAAATTGACATGTATTTCTTAGTAAATGTGTCACCCCTAGTAAATGGACAAACTTATTCTGATTGTAGGGTTTTTTGTTGGAGCACTGAGGTTGTCACATTTTTCAGGAAAGTGTGCTGCAAGCAATGACCATGCAATCATTTCGTTGGACAATGCTGTCTGAGACTTGTTAAACGTCTGCCAAAGTGTGGCAAACAAAGAAAGAACGGAATGTTCAAGATATCTTTCCTCATCTGTGCCTAAAAACACGTGGCTGGAACGAAATGTAATGCCCATTTTTGGAAATACAAGAGTCTATCCCAGAAAGAAAGGGGCCAGCCCTAAAGCTACTCAGAACTACGCACTACGACGAACGTTACAACGTTTCCTACACGTGTATTGGTACTAAGCACATACATTTGTTACATAATATCGCATATGTAGGCTAAACAAGTTGTAATTTTCTGATGATAGAGGGCTGGCATGACAAGAGGGGACTGCTCAAGACACTCGACCTGTCGTTGGACACTGAACACACATCGCGGATTAACCGGCTGCATCTTGAGCTGATGCAACTACTCCCCTATGTTACAGCAAGAGGAATTCATTGCTAGCAACTACTGTAGATCGTTAGCACATCAAATCAAATTGTATTTGTCACATGCGCCGAATTCAACAGGTGTAGACCTGACCGTTAAATGCTTACTTACAAGCCTTTAACCAACATTGCTGTTCAATAAATATATTTAAGAAAATATTTACTAAATAAAATAAAGTAAAAATAAAAACAACACAATTACATTGCAACAACAACCTTCTCAACGGTCTCGCTATCACGGCACTCTGGCAAACTGCAACCTTTTTTCTGGGCGCACGGCAAAGGGAACCCCGGCCGGTTGGGTTAACTGTGACTTTAATTAAACTGGATGGCGCGGATGTCGCCAACAACCCCAGAAAGCAGGGCTGTCAATACCCCTTTCAAAGTTTCAAGAGACCTTATTTGTATTGACACAGCAAGATAGCACTGACTGTAAACATTTTCAAGACAATAAAAGTGCAGTCAGACTGCTTTGCTCGGTTTTCTAATTAATGTGTGGGAAGTTATGCCTAATTTGGGGGGAACAACGCAATATCCAAAGGAGCCCCGCTCATATTCAAACAGTGGGCTCATTAGCTTGCTGATGGTCTGCCACGTGTGAGCACTTCTGTCATTGTGACAAATAAGGATGGGGACAAAACAAGGCACGCACGCTGCCACTTCAGTGAACGATCCCCAAATGACTAGATGCCACATCAGCCTGTCTGCCCCTTTTGCTTAGCCTAAGTCACCACCCCTGCCAGACATTTGAATCTCACCTGATCAGGTCCAAGAAGGAGTCCACCACTTCTTTGGCCTGGTTGTTGTAGTTGCTGTTAATGGTAATCCCATTTCCACTACTTGTCACGACTTCCGCCGAAGTTGGTGCCTCTCCTTGTGCGGGTGGCTATCGGCGGTCGTCGTCGTCACCGGCTTTCTAGCTGCCAGCGATCTACGTTTCTGTTTTCCATTTGTTTTGTCTGTATTGTACACACCTGGTTCCCATCACGTTAATTTGTTTCCCTATTTAACCCTCTGGTTCCCTCATGGTGTTGTGCGTGATTGTTCTTTGTTTTATGTTTCCTCCTGCTCGGTGTGTGCCCAGTGCAAGGCACCTAGACACCTGCCCAGAGGGAAATTACAACCCCTACCCGTTCCACAACGGCCGTGGTCACACCTATCGGTGGACTTCGTGACGGATCTTCCTCCGTTACAAGGTAACACCACGATCCTGGTCGTAGTGGATCGGTTTTCTAAGTCCTGCCGTCTCCTTCCTTTGCCCGGTCTCCCTAAGGCCCTACAGACTGCGGAGGCTCTGTTTACCCACGTCTTCCGGCACTACGGGGTGCCTGAGGATATAGTGTCTGATCGGGGTCCCCAGTTCACATCGAGGGTCTGGAGAGTGTTCATGGAACGTCTGGGGGTCTCGGTCAGCCTGACCTGAGGTTTTCACCCTGAGTGTAATGGGCAGGTGGAGAGAGTTAACCAGGATGTGGCTAGGTTTCTGCGGTCCTATTGCCAGGACCGGCCGGGGGAGTGGGCGGCTTTCATCCCCTGGGCAGAGATGGCCCAAAACTCCCTCCGCCACTCCTCCACTAACATGTCTCCATTTCAGTGTGTACTAGGGAATCAGCCGGTCCTGGCACCGTGGCATCAGAGCCAGATCGAGGCACCTGCGGTGGATGAATGGTTTTGGCGCTCGGAGGAGACCATTGCGCCTGCAATGGGCCATCAGGCGACAGAAGGCGAGTGAGGCCCAGGTGTATGCACCGGGGGACCGGGTCTGGCTCTCGACCCGAAACCTGCCCCTTCGCCTGCCCTGCCGGAAGCTGGGTCCTCGTTTTGTGGGGCCATTTCAAGTCCTGAGGAGACTGAACAAGGTTTGTGATAGGTTACAGCTCCCCCTGATTACCGTATTAACCCCTCGTTCCATGTGTCTCTCCTCAGGCCGGTGGTGGCTGGTCCACTCCAGCAGTCTGAGGTACGGGAGGTTCCTCCGCCCCCACTGGACATCGAGTGGGCCCCGGCATATACTGTGCGAGCCATCGTGGACTCAAGGCGTCGGGCGAGGGGCCTTCAGTACCTCGTGGAGTGGGAGGGGTACGGTCCAGAGGAGAGATCCTGGGAGCCGGTGGAGGACATCCTGGTCCCTTCCTTACTGCAGGAATTTCACCGTCTCCACCCGGATCGTCCTGCACCTCGTCCTCTGGGTCGTCCCCGAGGTCGGTGTCGACGCGCTGCTGGAGCCACGCGTCAAGGGGGGGTATTGTCACGACTTCCGCCAAAGTTGGTGCCTCTCCTTGTGCGGGTGGCCATCGGCGGTCGTCGTCACCGGCTTTCTAGCTGCCACCGATCTACGTTTCTGTTTTCCATTTGTTTTGTCTGTATTGTACACACCTGGTTCCCATCACGTTAATTTGTTTCTCTATTTAACCCTCTGGTTCCCTCATGGTGTAGTGCGTGATTGTTCTTTGTTTGGTGTTTATACTGCTGTGAGCTGATGTTATTTCCCTGCGTGGAAATTAGATTTGTTGTTTTTCTAGTAAAGTTTGTCTATTACTCAGTTCTGTGTCCTGCGCCTGACTCCGTCCTACCACTGCACACTGACACCTGACACAACTACTATTATTATTGCCGTAGGTCCCACCATTTTTGTTATATGTATACTTTGCCAATGTAAGTAATTTAACTTGCCGTGTCAATAAAGTGTATTGAATTGAATTGAATTTGTTTGAGAAAGAGAGAGAGAGAGAGAGAGGTCTTAATATTTCACGGGTTGTGTTATTGTAACAGTATATTAGTGTCATGTTCATTTCACATCAGTGAGTGCTTAGCCTGCCCCTGATTTATCCTCATGTCGATAAGACCCGGATCCAACACCCAGAGTGGATTTCAGTGTTCAGCCCTTTTACACGCTTCTGTTAACGTTCATCTGTCTGTTCTCCACTGGCTCGGTTTGAGACAGCCTGTATTATTCCACTGTCTGTGAGTTTTGGGGATTGTTATATAAGTGTGTTTGTGTGAGTGTGTGTGCGTGCGTGAATGCGTTTGTGTGTGTGTTTTAGAGTATATCAAGGGGAGTGTATTTTCAGATTGGTTCTTGTTTGTTAACCACTGTGTTTGCAAGGGCTATGGGAATATTTACATCTGGTATATGCATGAGAAAATAGGAGGGAAATGTTTTATTTAGGTGTATTCTACACACCACTGTGAGGGGAAGTGCCTATAGTTATTTGTCAGAATCTGGCCAGACACAGTAACCCTAAGAAATGCAAAGACATAATGTTTATGTCTGTTATTTTGACTAGTATACTTGTCTTCATTTTTGGTGTCTGTGAGTTTATAAAGGAGTGTGTATGTGTGATTATATGTATTTGTGAATGATAGGGAGTGTGCGTGAGTGTGTGAGAGAGTATCAATGAATACAAACGCGTGTGTGTTTGTGCTGGCAGCGGCAGTGTGAGGGATGACGATCAATGCACTTTATGGCTCCACAGCTCTATCCAAAGGAGATTTATTAAAGCATAGACGACAGGGCTGGCTACCCGCCACACACACACACACACACACACACACACACACAAACACACACACACACACACTCCATCACTCTAACAAGACTCAGACGGCAATGGGAGCGCCTGTTCCTTCCTGCCTTCAAAACTGACAACAACCT
Organism: Coregonus lavaretus; assembly: GCF_964263955.1. Lineage (NCBI taxonomy): Eukaryota > Metazoa > Chordata > Actinopteri > Salmoniformes > Salmonidae > Coregonus > Coregonus lavaretus. The sequence continues at coordinate 15,729 of NW_028159448.1, forward strand.
CATATCAACATTCACACAATATTCTCACAGCATTCAACTATCTCATAGATATTCCAGTCCAGTTTTCTACTATGAGTGTTCATTAAAAATAGTTTAATATCTATTCACCTGTTTGTATCCTTTTGTAGCTGTGTTTTGTGTGTGTGTGTGTGTGTGTGTGTGGCTAACTGTTGTCGTGCTGAGTGCTAGGCCGTGAAGGCTGTAATTGCGGGCCTGCCCTTTTGTTTCAACCTGGGTATTAAGTCTTACAGGATAATGTGCACTTGGAGAGTTTAACCCCCTACAACACCCTCACCACCCTGTCACAACACACTGACACAGACAGGAAGTGCATCTGAAATGGCACCCTATTCCCTATTTAGTGCTCTACTTTTGACTAAGGACCATAGGGATCTGATCAAAAGTAGTGCACTATATAGTGAATAGGGTGCCATTTCAGACGCAACCAGGGAGAGAAAGAGCACATTTACAGAATAGAAGGGAAAGAGGGCAGAAAGGAGAGAGGATAGAGAAGGAAGTGAGAGAAGAAAGGGGTGAGGGGAGGGGCATGGATTGAGAAGGAGTAAAGAGGAAGAGGGAGAGAGAGCTAAGCAAAAGGATGCACAGAAAGGGGGAAGGGCTAAGAGGGGAGTGGACAAGGCATTCTCTTAAATCTAATTGATGAGCAGGGGATTGTTTCTCCCCGTCCTCACCTCCTCCCTCTCCCCCAGACAGTATATTATGGCTCCATCAGTAGTGGAGTGTTCCTACTGATGATGGGTAAGGCCTCCACTGACAGAGAATCCTTCAGAGGTTACCATGGATCTCTCTGTCTCTTCACCTCCCCCTCACTCCCTCTCTTCACCTACCTCCCTGCTATCTCTCTCTCTCTCTCTCTTCTCCCTCTGTCTCTCCATCCATCTCTTTCTCTACCTACCTCCTTGCTACCGCTCACTCTCTTTCTCTCTTCTCCCTCTGTACGTACCTATATCCCTCAGTTTATTCAGTGTGGTTAGCACCCACAGTGGCAGATGCAGTGAAATATTCATCACTAAATCACTATTTTCACTCTTCCCTCCACTGCTCCATCTCCCTCTCCATCTCCCTCTCCCTCTCTCTTTCAATTATGTTTTTCTAATTCAAAAGGCTTTATTGGCAAGGAAAGTGTTGCCACATACATTACTAAAGCAAACATATAGACACATATCAAATCAATGATGACTCAGATAGATAATAATAGGACAAATAATAATACTCAATGAGTAGTAATAATTAACAGGAGGCTACAGTAAGAAATGAATGAGGACAATAATGAAATAGTGAGATAGACACAGGTAGCGATGTTATTACTCTGGTTGTTCTCTCTCTCCCCCTCTCTCTCTCTCTCTCCCTCTCTCTCTCTCTCTCCTCTCTCTCTCTCTCTCTCTCTCTCTCTCTCGCTCTCTCTCTCTCTCTCTCTCTCTCTCGCTCTCCCCCCCCCCCCCCCCCCCCCCCCCCCTCTCTCTCTCTCTCTCTCTCTCTCTCAAATTCAGATTGCTTTATTGGCATGAAATAGAATTTGTAGATATTGCCAAAGCAATATAGTGGTACAGCATTTCAGGAAATATGTACAATGCAAGGAGAATAATGAAATCCAGTTAATTTCGTTAGTAATAATAATAGTACATAAAATCATGTTGTCACACCCTGATCTGTTTCACCTGTCTTTGTGATTGTCTCCACCCCCCTCCAGGTGTTGCCTATCTTCCCCATTATCCCCAGTGTATATATATCTGTGTTCTCTGTTTGTCTGTTGCCAGTTAGTTTTGTATCATCAAGCCTACCAGCGGTTTTCCCCTTGCTCCTGGCTTTTTCAAGATCTTGTTTTCTAGTTTTCCCGGTTTTGACCATTCTGTCTGCCCTGACCCTGAGCCTGCCTGCCGTTCTGTACCTTGTCACACCACCCTGGATTATTGACCTCTGCCTGCCCTGACCCTGAGACTGCCTGCCGTTCTGTACCTTTTGGAATCTGATCTGGATTACTGACCTCTGCCTGCCCTTGACCTGTTGTTTGCCTGCCCCCTGTTTATGTAATAAACTTTTGTTACTTCAACACTGTCTGCATCTGGGTCTTCTCCTGAAACGTGATAGACGAACTGGCCCTGGTCTCACATATCCCTGGATTATGTCACGGGTCTTCCCCCGTCTAATGTCAACACCGCCATTCTGACAGTTGTGGACCGGTTTTCCAAAGCCGCCCACTTCATTCCTCTCCCCAAGCTACCTTCCGCCAAAGAGATGGCCCAGCTCATGATCCATGGACTCCCAGGGGACATGGTCTCCGACCGGGGTCCTCAGTTCTCGTCCCGGTTCTGGAAGGCGTTCTGCACACTCATTGGGTCGTCTGTCAGCCTGTCCTCCGGTTTCCACCCTCAGTCCAACGGCCAGTTGGAGCGAGCTAAACAAGACCTGGAGACGACTCTGCGCTACCTGGTCTCTGCCAACCCCACCACCCTGGAGCCAGCAAGTAGTGTGGGTCGAATACGCCCGCAACCCCCTTCCCTGCTCTCCTATGGGTCTTTTGCCCTTTGAGTGTTCCCTGGGTTATCAGCCCCCGCTCTTCCCGGAGCAAGAGGAAGAGGTTGGCATACCCTCGGCCCAGATGTTTGTCCGCCGCTGTCGTCATACCTGGAGGAGAGCCCGGTCTGCTCTTCTCAAGACCACCTCCAGGTATCGACGACAAGCGGACTGCCACCGGACCCCGGCTCCCCGGTATCGTCTCGGGCAGAAGGTATGGCTGTCCACCAGAGATGTCCCCCTCCGGGTGGAGTCGCGCTAACTTTCCTACCGGTTTATCGGCCCTTTCCCCATCTCCAAGATAATTAGCCCCTGTGCTCTTCGTCTTCTGTTGCCCCGTACCCTCTGTATGCATCCCACTTTTCATGTGTCTAGGATCAAACCCATGTCTCACAGCCCTTTGTCTCCTGTTTCCCCTTGCTCATGTCTTTTTCAAGTTCCTGTTTTATAGTTTTCCCGGTTTTGACCATTCTGCCTGCACTGACCCTGAGCCTGCCTGCTGTTCTGTACCTTTTGGACTCTGATCTGGATTACTGACCTCTGCCTGCCCTTGACCTGTCGTTTGCCTGCCCCCTGTTTTTGTAATACACTTTTGTTACTTAAACACTGTCTGCATCTGGATCTTCTCCTGAAACATGATACATGTATGCAGGTACAACACTACTGCTGTTGTATTGTGGAATCTTCGGTAGATAAATTGAAGATTTTAAAAAGAAAAAGAAAGAATGACTAAATAAACAACAAAATGTATGTTATGTAAATTATATTCGATGTTAATACTTTAGGGAATTAATGGTCATGGGATGTCCCTCAGGCTATGGAAATCATATGCATATCTGGCAGTAATATTTGCAGTTTCTCCCTCACCCAGAATAGTTCACAGCTTTATGTCATAAGTAAATGCACAGAAGTTAGGAATTGATTGAGATATTTTCTTGAAAAAAGGTTATCTTATTTGACAGTATTTCTCACAGTGGAGGAAAAAGTGGATCTCTGTCTCTACCTCCCCTGCAGTGCAGTGACCACATAGACACTCCTCTTTGGGTAGCCATATCTTTTGTGTCTTCCTTTCTCTATAGCCAATTTGTTGTTACTGAGCCTGTATTTGGTCAAGATCTGTCTCGATTTTGTATCTCTGACAGGGTAGAGATTATCCCTTGCCCCCTTATCTCCCTTTTTCTAGGGGCATTTGCTATTTATCCGGTTATTCCCTGTTTTACTTTCTGGGAAATAAGAGAGACATTAGGAAGACTGGCTGGGCCTGCATGGAGAGTCAGCGGAGGAGAGAAAGGGCTGACCCCACAGGGAGGAGGGCAGATGGCGATTGATAGAGAGAGAGAGAGGGAGAGAGAGAATGAACAAAGAGGGATGTGGCCCGCAGGCATATGCATCACACATGTGCACAAACAATTCACTTCTCTCCTCGCATGCAAGCCTTTCCTTTTGGGAGAGCAGATCAATTCTTGTCTAGTCTGTCTCTGCCTCCAGGAGTTTGTGTGCCTGTGTGTGTGTGCATGTGTGTGTGCATAGTGGTCTACCCCACTATGGAAGAACCTAAAAATCCCCCTCTCCATCTCTCCTTCCTTCCCTCTCCTCCCTCGTCTTTCAGAAGGACCTGTAAGTAATGGAAAGTGTTGGGCTGCTCAGCCTGGGGCAGGGTGTTAAGTCGAGTGCAGAATAAAGCTGCTGTTGAATGTATGTGTATGTGTGTAGGCCCAAACGTCTACCCTAAAGGGTCACAAACCGCGCACATGCACACATATTTTGAGCCCCAAGTATTTCTGCTCCTCCATACGTTTTGAATGTGTATGGAAACCCCATCGTCTTTGAGACATGGTTGTGAGAGGGGAGGGAGGACGGAGGACAAGACAAGGCATGGCTAAATATAACCTCATATGGCTGCCATTTTCAACAAATCATCTCCAAGTAGCAAAGGGGGAAGAAAAGCCAAAAAACTAAACAACAATAGTAGAAGAAGAAAATAATATGTTAACGCAAGAGTGACCACCGCCAGGGGAGTTTGTTGGACGGGGGGGGACGGGGGGGACGGGGGACGGGGGGGGGGGGGGGGGGTGTAGTAAAAACAGATCAACAACAAGAACAACAACAGAAAGAGGTCAAAAGACACTGAGGAAGAGA
>NW_028159447.1:0-5000 GCF_964263955.1 Coregonus lavaretus
GGAATGCTCCATACACCCCCCATAAACAAACACTCAGTGACCCAAACACACACACACACACACACACACACACACACACACACACACACACACACACACACACACACACACACACACACACACACACACACACTACAGCTGGGTAATATGTATATCATGATAAATTGATGAATTATCACAATAACAATAAATTGAACAATACATTTATAACATGAATGTGCATGCACCACAGTAATTATTTTGTTTAAATATTAGCCTTAAAATTACTATCTACTAGCTTGAATGTTGTAGCTATCAATTGTCCCATTAACAATCACCCGTATTAGCAAACTTATTTCGTTTAAAACCTTAAGGTTATTTATTGTAATGAACGATATCAGCAAATTTTCCACGATAAGTGGTCGGTGCTGATCATTTTTAGTTTATAGTCCCAGCTCTAACACACACACACACGCACACACACACACACATACATGTACACACACACACACACACACACACACACCCTATAGCCCTCACCCCTCACCCAGTGCGAAGACTGACTTGAATGACCTTTTAGTGAAGAGAGAGAGAGAGAGAGAGAGAGAGAGATAGAGAGAGAGAGAAAGAGAGAGAGAGAGAGAGAGAGAGAGAGAGAGAGAGAGAGAGAGAGAGAGAGAGAGAGAGAGAGAGAGAGATGTTCCTCTGTCTCCTTGATATGTTAAGGTAATTAGTTATACTCTTTGACAGAGAGTTCCTAAAAGCAAGAAATGAATTTTACTTACTGTCAAACCCTGAGAGTTTAAAATGTGATTAACTGAAAGTGCTAAAAGGCAGCAGATTAATTGAGGATCTATCACAGTAATTGTTTATGTCGGTCTGTTTTCGTGTCTCCTCCATGTGGGGTTGTTTCCCAAGTGGAACCCTATTCCCTACATAGTGCATTACTTTTGACCAGAGCTCTATGGGTCCTATTGCCATTAAGGATGCAGACAGTCACTAGAATAACTACAGGCATATATCTAGAATTGATAGAGAACCAATTGGGACAAATCCTTGAATTGGATGAGTTAAGAGCATTCTGTGAGCGGTCGGTGCGGTTCAGAGAATATCACGTTGGTTTTTCTGACATGGGCTCAAATGCAGCCTCAGGCAGAGTCATCCCCAAACACTCTGCGGATACCACAGAAGGCCTTCCTAATGATCCACTAAAACATGTCTGTTGTTCTGAGTGAATTCAATTTCCTGACAACTAATGTAACACAAAACGCTGCGGTGTAGAATAACAATGATCGTAAAAAAACAATGGCAGGGGATGGGAGAGGATGGTGGCGGGTGTTTGGCCCTCTCAGCGTGAGAGGGAGAATGTTGTTTTATGCAATTTTGAAGAGAAATCGTTTGTGCTCACAGCAAGGGGTGGGAATTGTTTTGCCTCATCCCGAGAGTTTCCTGATGCAGGTTTTGATTGAATGAGACCTATTGGATTGAATGCGGAAGATGTCTCCCAATAGACTTCACAGAAGTGTTCTCAGTGAGGCTGTCCCAAATGGTACCCTATTCCCTTTGTAGTGCACTACTTTTAACCAGAGCCCTATGGAGCCTATATTGCCATTTAGGATACAGACAGACACTAGAATAACTACAGGAATATATCTATAATTGATTGAGAACCAGACACCGACGTTCACATAAACAATAACAATTTCTCAACTGACTGTGAATTGGTCTTAATTATTTAAAACCACATCTACATAAAAAGGAGACAGTCCTTCTTCAATCTTAAATTGGGGCATTTCTGAGAAGTTGCTACAGCTGAATGTGATGCTCTGAGTCTCTGAGGTTTGGGAGGGGAGAAGCCAGTGAAATTCTGGTATGACACTTACACGAGATGTGTCCCAGATGGCACCCTATCCCCTATGTAGTGCACTAATTACATGGTGCATTTTGGAACGCACAGACATTGACGCCGTCCTCAAATGCCGTCACAGCCCCGTTGACGATATTCGGCACAGTGCTTTTTCTGTGTTTGCTATGGGAATGTTACATCTTGAATGGAGCCAAGGGCACAATCCTTAGTTTGACTGTTCAAGGATATTTTCTCTGAGATCAAAGTCAAAGGCTGCCAGTCAGTCACATAGTGTATACACTGTTGAGATGACAACAAGGACTGAACGCTGTAATATATTCATTATACACACCTATATATGGTAAAATGGTAGTTTCCTTCTACTTCTTTATATGCATGAGGACTGCCAGGAAATATTTTGGGTATCTCAGATTGTTCTGGCAATTCTCACATAGAAAACTTAATTGGGAGGAAGGATGTTTGACGTGCTTTTTACAAATACAGTGGGGGAAAAAAGTATTTGATCCCCTGCTGATTTTGTACGTTTGCCCACTGACAAAGTCATGATCAGTCTATAATTTTAATGGTAGGTTTATTTGAACAGTGAGAGACAGAATAACAACAAAGAAATCCAGAAAAACGCATGTCAAAAATGTTATGAATTGATTTGCATTTTAATGGAGGGAAATAAGTATTTGACCCCTCTGCAAAACATGACTTAGTACTTGGTGGCAAAACTCTTGTTGGCAATCACATAGGTCAGATGTTTCTTGTAGTTGGCCACCAGGTTTGCACTCATCTCAGGAGGGATTTTGTTCCACTCCTCTTTGCAGATCTTCTCCAAGTCATTAAGGTTTTGAGGCTGACGTTTGGCAACGCAAACCTTCAGCTCCCTCCACAGATTTTCTATGGGATTAAGGTCTGGAAACTGGCTAGGCTACTCCAGGACTTTAATGTGCTTCTTCTTGAGCTACTCCTTTGTTGCCTGGCCATGTGTTTTGGGTCATTGTCATGCTGGAATACCCATTCACGACCCATTTTCAATGCCCTAGCTGAGGGAAGGAGGTTCTCACCCAAGATTTGATGGTACATGGCCCCGTCCATCGTCCCTTTGATGCGGTGAAGTTGTCCTGTCCCCTTAGGAGAAAAACACCCCCAAAGCATAATGTTTCCACCTCTATGTTTGACAGTGAGGATGGTGTTCTTGGGGTCATAGGCAGCATTCCTCCTCCTCCAAACACGGCGAGTTGAGTTAATGCCAAAGAGCTCGATTTTGGTCTCATCTGACCACGACACTTTTACCCAGTTCTCCTCTGAATCATTCAGATGTTCATTGGCAAACTTCAGACGGCCCTTTATATGTGCTTTCATGAGCAGGGGGACCTTGCGGGCGCTGCAGGATTTCAGTTCTTCACGGCGTAGTCTGTTACCAATTGTTTTCTTGGTGACTATGGTCCCAGCTGCCTTGAGATCATTGACAAGATCCTCCCGTGTAGTTCTGGGCTGATTCCTCAACGTTCTCATGATCATTGCAACTCCACAAGGTGAGATCTTGCATGGAGCTGCAGCTTGAGGGAGATTGACAGTTTCTTCCATTTGCGAATAATCACACTAACTGTTGTCACCTTCTCACCAAGCTGCTTGGCGATGGTCTTGTAGCCCATTCCAGCCTTGTGTAGGTCTGCAATCTTGTCCCTGACATCCTTGGAGAGCTCTTTGGTCTTGGCCATGGTGGAGAGTTTGGAATCTGATTGATTGATTGCTTCTGTGGACAGGTGTATTTTATACGTAACAAACTGAGATTAGGAGCACTCCCTTTAAGAGTGTGCTCCTAATCTCAGCTCGTTACCCGTATAAAAGACACCTGGGAGCCAGAAATCTTTCTGATTGAGAGGGGGTCAAATACTTATTTCCCTCATTAAAATGCAAATCAATTTATTACATTTTTGACATGCGTTTTTCTGGATTATTTTGTTGTTATTCTGTCTCTCACTGTTCAAATAAACCTACCATTCAAATTATAGACTGATCATTTCTTTGTCAGTGGGCAAACGTACAAATTCAGCAGGGGATCAAATACTTTTTTTCCTCACTGTATATCACAAACCATTTTTGAGAAAATCATAATGAAAGTGGCTATTTTAGGCCCTTTTTAGAACTATACATGCCTCCTGTAAGACCCTATGATCCATGAACCGTACATGATACAGACAACATATTGGTGTCATTATATTCCTTATAGTGTGCTCTAACCTAGATTCTGAAATACAAGTTTTCACATACATTTATTCAACATTAAACATATTGACATTAATATCTCAAAGTACACTTTTTGATTTTGCTTATTTTGAGACATCTTTTGGAACAATACATTCTTTAAACATGTCACATGGTACTCTTGAAAATATTACCCGTTTTATATAGAAATTGATATTAAAGGTCATTTACCAATCACAGCCCTCCTTTAGTATTGTACATTAAGCAAATCGCCAGAAGAGGGAGTTGCCTTTGAATCAATTTTCCCATTCACTGTGTTGGTGGTGCTCATTCATTTAATCATAACTTTAAAATTAAAAGGGAGGCCACTGGAGTACATTGTTCAAAACAATAGGTCTTAAAATGAAAAAAAATCTAAGTGTACTTTTGAGATTTTCATAATATTGATGTGATTATTATTATTTAATTTTTTCTCTAGACATACTCCTTATGTTAGAGCACACCAGTGTTGTAGTACTTGAGTCCAGGACTCGAACTCAACCAGTTGTCATTTTGTTGTCAGAAAATCAATTGCTTTTGCATAATTCAACATACTAGCTGCAACAACAATTGTTAGATAGCTGTATTGTCTATTTAGCCTCACAAATGTGCAACACTATTAATTAGCAATTTAGCTTTAAAAATGGTTGGATGGCAACTTTTAGCACTACCAAGGGACTCGTGACTTGACTCGAGATTCCAGTAGAAAGGACTCAAACACTTTAGACTTAGGACTCGACTTGGACTTTAGTTTCAGGGACTTGACTAAATCACTGGAGTACGGAAGCCCTGACGCCGAAGGCAAAAAAAAAAAGTAGACTCTTGAAATGATCTAGTGTTGCACATTGTATCTTGTTCAAATGACTTAATATCTCATTTGAAGACTTATATAAAAAAAAAAACATTTTACTAAGTCGTT
>NW_028159447.1:10000-17500 GCF_964263955.1 Coregonus lavaretus
AAACGGATGGCACTGTGATAGACTACATCCAATTTGCTGAGTAGAGTGTTGGAGGCTATTTTGTAAATGACATCGCCGAAGTCAAGGAACGGTAGGATAGTCAGTTGTACGAGGGCATGTTTGGCAGCATGAGTGAAGGAAGGCTTTGTTGCGAAATAAGAAGCCGATTCAAGATTTAACTTTGTTAATGTGAGTCTGGAAGCACAGTTTACGGTCTAACTAGACACCTAGGTATTTGTAGTTGTCCACATATTGTAAGTCAGACCCACCGAGAGTAGTGATTCTAGTCGGGCGGGCGGGTGCAAGCAGCGTTCGATTGAAGAGCATGCATTTAGTTTTACTAGTGTTTAAGAGCAATTGGAGGCTACGGAAGGAGTGTTGTATGGCATTGAAGCTCGTTTGGAGGTTTGTTAACACAGTGTCCAATGAAGGGCCAGATATATACAAAATGGTGTCGTCTGCGTAGAGGTGGATCTGAGAGTCACCAGCAGCAAGAGCGACATCATTGATATACACAGAGAATAGAGTCGGCCCGAGAATTGAACCCTGTGGCACCCCCATAGAGACTGCCAGAGGTCCAGACAACAGGCCCTCCGATTTGACACTTTGAACTCTATCTGAGAAGTAGTTGGTGAACCAGGCGAGGCAGTCATTTGAGAAACCCAGGCTAATTAGTCTGCCCATAAGAATGCGGTGATTGACAGAGTTGAAAGCCTTGGCCAGGTCGATGAAGACGGCTGCACAGTACTGTCTTTTATCGATCGCGGTTATAATATCGTTTAGGACCTTGAGTGTGGCTGAGGTGTACCCATGACCAGCTCGGAAACCAGATTGCATAGTGGAGAAGGTACGGTGGGATTCTAAATGGTCGGTGATCTGTTTGTTAACTTGGCTTTCAAATACTTTTGAAAGGCAGGGCAGGATGGATATAGGTCTGTAACAGTTTGGATCTAGAGTGTCACCCCATTTGAAGTAGGGGATGACTGCGGCAGCTATCCAATCTCTGGGGATCTCAGACGATACGAAAGAGAGGTTGAACAGGCTAGTTATAGGGGTTGCGACAATTTCAGTGGCTAACTTTAGAAAGAAAGTGTCCAGATTGTCTAGCCCAGCTGATTTGTAGGGGTCCAGATTTTGCAGCTCTTTCAGAACATCAGCTATCTGAATTTGGGTGAAGGAGAAGCGGGTGGGGGGGCATGGGCAAGTTGCAGCGGAGGGTGCAGAGCTGGTGGCCGGGGTAGGGGTTGCCAGGTGGAAAGCATGGCCAGCCGTAGCAAAATGCTTGTTGAAATTCTCGATGATCGTAGATTTATCGGTGGTGACAGTGTTTCTTAGCCTCAGTGCAGTGGGCAGCTGGGAGGAGGTGCTCTTATTCTCCATGGACTTTACAGTGTCCCAAAACTTTTTGGAGTTAGTGCTACAGGATGCACATTTCTGTTTGAAAAAGCTAGCCTTTGCTTTCCTAACTGATTGTGTATATTGGTTCCTGACTTCCCTAAAGAGTTGCATATCGCGGGGGCTGTTCGATGCTAATGCAGTACGCCACAGGACGTTTTTGTGCTGGTTAAGGGCAGTCAAGTCTGGGGTGAACCAGGGGCTATATCTGTTCTTAGTTCTGCATTTTTTGAATGGGGCATGCTTATTTAAGATGGAGAGGAAAGCACTTTTAAAGAACATCCAGGCATCCTCTACTGACGGAATGTGGTCAATATCCATCCAGGATACCCGGGCCAGGTCAATTAGAAAGGCCTGCTCGCAGAAGTGTTTTAGGGAGCGTTTGACAGTGATGAGGGGTGGTCGTTTGACCGCAGACCCATTACAGACGAAGGCAATGAGGCAGTGATCGCTGAGATCCAGGTTGAAGACAGCGGAGGTGTATTTACAGGGTAAATTAGTCAGGATGATGTCTATAAGGGTGCCCATGTTTATGGATTTAGGGTTGTACCTGGTTGGTTCCTTGATAATTTGTGTAAGATTGAGGGCATCTAGTTTAGATTGTAGGACGGAAAATGTTGTAGTTGGGGATGGACATTTCTGAATTTTTGGTGGCCTTCCTAAGCCAGGATTCAGACACTGCTAGAACATCAGGGTTGGCGGAGTGTGCTAATGCAGTGAATAACTCAAACTTAGGGAGGAGGCTTCGGATGTTAACATGCAAGAAACCAAGGCTTTTACGGTTACAGAAGTCAACAAATTATAGCGCCTGGAGAGTAGGAGTGATACTGGGGGCTACAGGGCCTGGGTTAACCTCTACATCACCAGAGGAACAGAGGAGGAATAGAATAAGTATATGACTAAAGGCTTTAAGAACTGGTCTTCTAGTGCGTTGGGTACAGAGAATAAATGGGGCAGATTTCTGGGCATTGTAGAAGAGATTCAGGGCATTATGTACATACAAGGATATGGAAGGATATTAGTACAGTGGAGGTAAACCTAAGCGTTGGGTAACGTTGAAAGAGATAGCATCACTGGAGGCACCGAATGAGCCGGTCTCCGCGTGTACGGGGGGTGGGACAAAGGAGCTATCTGAGGCAGGTTTAGCGGGACTGGGGGCTCTACAGTGAAATAGTACAATAAGAACTAACCGAAACAGCAATAGGCAAGGCATATTGACATGGGAGAGAGGCATAAAGCAATCACAGGTGTTACTTGAGAGAGCTAAGACAACAGCTGGTAATGGCGATGAAAGTTTGGGCTGAGGCTAAACAGATAAACAGGATGGGTTACCGTATAAAGGACCAGTCCAGCAGGCATCAGCTGTGTAGTTGAGTGATCATAAGGTCCAGTGAACAGCAATAGGTGAGTCCGGGAGCAGTTCGGTGGCTGCTACGGCACAGGCGAGCAGGAGGCACGGCTGTTGATTGCGTGTGCTAGCGGGCTGGGGCTAGTAGCTGGATCCTCGTGGTCGTCGCAACGGGAAGCCTGTTGAAACCACATCATGTTGATTACGTCGGCAGACCAGTCGTGATGGATTGGCGGGGCTCCGTGTCAACACTAGGAGGTCCCGTCCGGTTGACAGAGAGATACATAGCCGGGAGATGGGCTCGAGGCTAGCTCAAGGCTAACTGGTGTTTGCTTCGGGACAGTGGTGATTAGCCAACAACAACAACAGCCATTCGGTTGCAGCTAGCTAGTTGCGATGATCCGATGTTAAGGTCCAGTGATTCAGTGATTCCGGCAGAAAATCTGATATGCTCTGGGTCGATAGCGCGCTGTTCAGACTGTGCAGACTGGCAGATAATTGTCCAGGCTAGAGCTGGCTGGTAGGTAGTGCAGGCCACGGACAATGGTGAAGACCGCTAACGGTGGCTAATAGCAAGTAGCTAGTTAGCCGGCTAGCTGGCTAGCTGGCTAGTTTCAGCCGGAGGTTCTAGATAAAAAGGTATAAGGAGATAATAGAATCCATTCCACATTGGGTGAGGCGGGTTGCAGGAAAATATATTTAGTTAAAGGATGGAAAGTGAGATTTAGAAATATATATGAAAAATACAAAAAAACAGGCTATTTACACGAGGACACTACAGAATACACGACCGCACTGCTACGTCATGCATGTCTCCTTACATCAGGGATGGGCAACTCCAGTCCTCGGGGGCCAGAGTGGTGTCACAGTTTTTACCCATCCCTAGCAAACACAGCTGATTAAACTAATTGCATTCTAAACTGAAGATCATGATTAGTTGATTATTGGAGTCAGGTGTGTTAGCTGGAGCTCGGGCAAAAGTGTGTCCTCTAGGGATTGTCAAGAGTTCACTAGGCTTCAAGGGAGGGTATACCCTAGGGATTGTCAAGAGTTCACTAGGCTTCGAGGGAGGGTGTACTCTAGGGAGTGTCAAGAGTTCACTAGGCTTCGAGGGAGGGTGTACCCTAGGGAGTGGGAAGAGTTCATTAGGCTTCCGACATAACGCATTGACAAGCTCTGTTTCTGACATCCACAAAAACGTCATACAACCTTCACACAACCCTCACGCCAACCAGGAAATGTGTATCAGAAGAGGCTGGTGGGAGGAGCTATAAGAGGACGGGGTCATTGTAATGGCTGGAATGGAATAATTGGAATGGTATCAAACACATCAAACGTGGAAATCACATGTTTGACTCCGTTCCATGGATTCCAGTCCATGTATTACAATGAGCCCGTCCTCCTATAGCTCCTCCCACCAGCCTCCTCTGGTGTGTATATCACCGAGACATTTTAGAATCAAACCCACCAAACTCACAGCGGAGGAGGAAATTGAACCAATGATCCATCAAAATGTTTTCCCTAAAAAGTCTAAACCCCATACGAGTTTGCATAAGATTGTTCTAAATAGTGGGCTTTTATGTAAGGTTTCTTTTTCTCTCCTGATAGTTTACCGAAGGGGGGTATTTCACAATCTGTTTGTGAAAGCCTGCATTGTATAAAGCTTAATGTAGTGTGAAATTAAAAAAGCAGTCCGAAAGTGTCAAAGCAGCATGTTAGCCACTTATGATATTCATGCTTGGCTACTAAAAAAATAAAGACTATCCATTTCAGAGGGGCTGGTGGTGACAAGGGCACTCACACAGGAATGGTCATCACCATGGGAAACACAAACACATGAACGGGGTCTCCCACATGGTTCTGCAGGGGCGGAACCCTATACCCACTAGATCCAGGAAAAAAAAAGATTAAGAACCAGGGGGTGCAGAAAACTAATCTTCCAAGTCAGAAATGTATTCTGGACTTTAATCATCCCTGTCAATCAATGAACCAATCAGTGACAATAATTGATCAATTAAAATCAGGGAGAAAGTAAAAAACAGTAAGATTCGAGGACAGAAGTTGTGCACTGCACCCCTCTGCTATAAAACTTATCTCATGGAGATCTTTCCTCAACCTCCAGCCAACTCCTCCCGTCTTCTGCCCAGGAACGAGAGCTGTTTCCTGGGTGTACTGTGTGCCGAGCTGCCCTGAGGGAGTCCCCTGGATGGATGATATAATGATGTAGCTGAACTGGCCTCCACTTAGCATCAGGGAGAGAGAGAGAGAGAGATAGAGGGAGGGGGGAGAGAGGGTGGGGGAGAGAGGGGGAGAGAGAGAGACAGAGAGAGAGAGAGAGAGAGAGAGAGATTGTTCAGGGCCAGCGCTCTGTCATCTAGACTGATGCTGCTATAACGGAGAGAGAGAGAGAGAGAGAGAGAGAGAGAGAGAGAGAGAGAGAGAGAGAGAGAGAGAGAGAGAGAGAGAGAGAGAGAGAAAGAGAGATTGTTCTGGGCCCCACAGACAGACCTTGGGACTGTAGCTTTGTAGGGGGGGTACGTTCAGGAGGCACACCGTTCATTGTGTGCATCATTATAGCCTCCAGAGCTGCATTAAAGGACACCACTGCGGACACTGCAGGATAGTGTCGGGGTAGTTTATGAAGTTTGATGCATTTGTTGCGGTGTGTTCTCCATCGGGCCTGTTGCTTTTCTGGACAATTTGAGATACTCTGTAACGCTACAGCTGATCAGTTGTGTTCCCTTCAGGCCTCTGATGGCCAGTTGTGTCCAGTTCGCTGTGTGTGTGTGTGTGTCACTGACAACAGGGAGGGTAGATCAAGTAGTTAAAGGTGACATTCTAAAAAAACTGTCATCCATAAAAGGTAAACGTGTTGAAGTTGTACTTCCTGTAAACATATGGTAAAAGCGGATCATTTTATGTGTCCCATCACCAACCGTAAATATAATATAAACTCCTGTATAACCTGCAACACTAACCATGTAGTTTATATGTTCATGTGTCCCTACAAACATAAATGTAACATTGGTCAGACATCAGGGAGACTGAAAATCAAGCTTTAATGAACACCGCAGTGACATTAAGAGCTGTGATATCCTGTAGTCAGACATGTTATGGAAGTGGGCCATAGAACTGATGACTTGCAGTGTATTGGTATAGAAAAGGTTTTGGCTAAACGTGGACGTGGCAACATTGAAAGAACAGCAGAGAGAGTCCTTTTGGATGTTCACATTACACACACTATACACAGCTGGACTTAACGAGGAGTTGGATTTGGTGCCCTTTCTGTGATTAGGGGGGGGGGGGGGGGGAGTTGGGGGAGAATCTAGTTTCTATTGTTAATTCCTACTTTCCTGTAACTGTTTATAGACATTGGTGTATGAGCGGTCCAAAGCCCGATGTTTTTCCAATGCGTTAGTATAAAAAGTTACTTTTTAGATATTAGATTATGTATTGATATGCATATTGTATTGTATATAAAAAAAAATTAAACACTTTACCAGCACTTGCACTTGACCCCCCTCCCCCCCCACTCTGCTGATAGCTACGTTATTGAGGAAAAATGTACCTTCTATGCCTGTGATATGTGGTTGTCCCACCTAGCTATCTTAAGATGAAGGTAAGTCGCTTTGGATAAGAGCATCTGCTAAATGACTCAAATGTAAATGAGTTATTGACGTGTGTGACTGTTCGAGGAGCGTGCCCACGAACACGCCTGTTGGTCGTTACCCTTAACGATCCCACAGTAAAGAAGCGCCCCTTCAGAGGAGACACTAATGACACTGATGAAGGCTAAGGCTGAAACGTTGTCTATCTACCTACACCTGAATTTTTTTCCCAAAAAATCTCCTTTTTGAGTGCTGACCAGCTACACAATTTTGGAATTTTATTCATTCATTTTGGTCGACGCACCTGTCCTGAGCGCAGTGTTCACACAAACTTATTCACCTGTCCTGAGCGCAGTGTTCACACAAACTTATTCACCTGTCCTGAGCGCGGTGTTCACACAAACTTATTCACCTGTTCTGAGCGCAGTGTTCAAACAAACGTAAATGGCCACACATAATGGGGCCAATGTGTGACATTGGGCAAAAAATGTAATCATGGCTTGAAACAAAAATCTAAAGGATGTTCATGCAGTTCCACATGTGTACTTGGTGAATATATGCCTATATAAACAATTTAGGCCTAGGACTATACATCCTTTAAGCAGGGTTCATACAGACATTGGCAAGTCAGACTTTCGGGGACTTTTTCAAGTACTTCATTGTAATTTCCAAAGACCTCAATTTTATACAGTTGTGTAATTTATATAATTGTACACATAGGACCTAATATAGAACCCCCCTCCCCCCAAAAAGTAGATGTTGTTGTCCTCATAATACCCGCACATGGTTTTACCTCAACAGAGTAGTGCAACTCCCTTCAACTGAAGCAGCGGGAAACAAACGTAAATGGCCACATCTGTCACAAAAACTGAAATCACCCGTTCAACCACTCCCACCCCTCCCACCCCTCCTCCCGTCCCTCCCCTCCCACTCCTCCCACCCATCCCTCCCCTCCCACCCCTCTCACCACTCCCTCCCCTCCCACCCCTCCACCCGTCCCTCCCCTCCCACCCCTCCACCCGTCCCGTCCCTCCCCTCCCACCCCTCCTCCCGTCCCTCCCCTCCCACTCCTACCACCCCTCTCACCACTCCATCCCCTCCCACCCCTCCACCCGTCCCGTCCCTCCCCTCCCCTCCCACCCCTCCCAC
>NW_028159447.1:22500-75087 GCF_964263955.1 Coregonus lavaretus
AGAAACAGATTTGAAATGGCTTTTGGATGGTATGAGGGTTTGTGTAGAGTACATTGTGTAGAATGCTACTTACACTACAATACACTGGGCTGTTCACTCTCCCAACAGTCTGGCTAGAGGCGGTCTCTTTTAACACAGCTTCACTCTCTTTCCCTCTCCCTCTCCCTCTCTCCAGCTCCACAACGGGTGATTGAAATGGGTGCTGAAATCAAACCCACAGCCTCTGCCTCTCTCTCGCTTCTTCCCCCACTCTCCTTTCATCACTTTCTCTTTCTTCCTCCCCTCTCTCTCACCCCATCTCCTTGCTAATTACCTGCAGGGTGACCATATGCTTATTAAAATTCCCTTAAAAAAAGCTCTGACTTGTTTTCAACCTCACAAGCTACAACATGGAACTGGGGAAACAGGCTACAACATGGAACTGGGGAAACAGGCTACAACATGGAACAGGCTACAACATGGAACTGGGGGAACAGGCTACAACATGGAACAGGCTACAACATGGAACTGGGGGAACAGGCTACAACATGGAACTGGGGGAACAGGCTACAACATGGAACAGGCTACAACATGGAACTGGGGGAACAGGCTACAACATGGAACAGGCTACAACATGGAACTGGGGGAACAGGCTACAACATGGAACAGGCTACAACATGGAACTGGGGGAACAGGCTACAACATGGAACTGGGGGAACAGGCTACAACATGGAACTGGGGGAACAGGCTACAACATGGAACAGGCTACAACATGGAACTGGGGGAACAGGCTACAACATGGAACTGGGGGAACAGGCTACAACATGGAACTGGGGGAACAGGCTACAACATGGAACTGGGGAAACAGGCTACAACATGGAACAGGCTACAACATGGAACCAGGGGAACAGGCTACAACATGGAACTGGGGGAACAGGCTACATCATGGAACTGGGGGAACAGGCTACAACATGGAACTGGGGGAACAGGCTACAACATGGAACTGGGGGAACAGGCTACAACATGGAACTGGGGGAACAGGCTACAACATGGAACTGGGGGAACAGGCTACAACATGGAACCGGGGGAACAGGCTACAACATGGAACCAGGGGAACAGGCTACAACATGGAACCAGGGGAACAGGCTACAACATGGCTACAATATGGAACTGGGAAAACAAGGCATAGAAAAGCGCTGGGAGAGGAAAAACTGTCTTGAAAGTTTTTTTTCTGAGATAAATTATAAAACTGCTCCCTCGTTCACTCCACCAGGGGAGAGGGAGGGATAGGCCTGATATTGCGGTAATCTGCTATAAAATTGGCTGAAATGTGTAATTCTGAAATAAACAACAGCTAGAAACAGAGAGAGAGAGAGAGAGAGAGAGAGAGAGAGAGAGAGAGAGAGAGAGAGAGAGAGAGAGAGAGAGAGAGAGAGAGAGAGAGAGAGAGAGAGAGAGAGAGAGAGAGAGAGAGAGAGAGAGAGAGAGTTAAATGCTGCAGAAGTATTAATAAACAGGTCCTGTGTGTCTGGATGTGTGTGTGTTAATATTTCTGACTAGTACAGTAGAAGGTGAAATCTCCTCTTTCGTTCCCCATGTTTCACTTTGACCTTTGACCTAATCCCAGGACAGAACTAATATGTTACCCTTTAGAACTGAGCAGAACTGTCTAGTACCTATACTTGTCCAGGTAGGCTATTGAAAACACATTCTCTTGTATAAGAACGACTTTCTATTGTTAACATTCCATCTTTAGCAGTTCATTGATTAGAGCCCAGATTAATAATAGATATTGGTACTCAGGTCACTAAAATGGCTTTTAAAACATTAAACTTGACATTTAAAGATAATTCCTTTTCTTTCTGAACAGGCTTTAGACTAAATGTCTTGGCAAGATGTATTTATTTTAATTATAAGCCTTTTCAAATTAACATCTTTCAGAAGGACCCCTGCCACCTTACAAAAAGCAAATCTTTAAAAAAAAACACTATTACCACGGATCAAAAACCCAACTTTTACAATTAATTTAGTTCAATAGTCATATAATGCTGCAGTTAAAATACGTCCCTTTAGTGATAAGGGGCAGCATGAGTTACAATTTATTCCTGCTTGGTTGTTCCTATATTTCAGTAGAGAGGTGGCAGAAGTGGTGGTGGTGCGTGTGTGCGTGTGTGTGTGCATGCGGAGGTGGCTGTGTAGGAAACAGCTTGGTTTTCGTAGGTAATTTATTTTCTATTTAAAAGTGAGATTCAGATGGGCCCAGCAGGGCTGGTTGGTCTCGGCCACTGGGGAAGAACAGAGGTTAATTGCAGTAGATTGCCTTATCTCCTTGTAATTATTCCTGTCTCTTTGGACTTCCTTGGCTCCAAATGGCCAATCGATACTATCAGACCACAGAGACAAGAAGGGTAGGAAGAAAGAGATGCGAAAGTCAAGTCGGACCTTCAGTTTAGAGGATTGAGGTTTTGGCCTGGATGCTATCTCATCAGAGGACTAAGAGAGAAATGAGTCGCTAGGAGGTATAGTCAGATTTAAATGCAGACCGGATGGTTTGGTACACTCTTAGAAAAAAGATCCTATCTAGAACCTTAAAGGGTTTTTAGGCTGTCCCCATAGGAGAGCCCTTTGAAGAACCCTTTTTGGTTACAGGTAGAACCCTTTTTGTTCCATGTAGAACCCTTTCTACAGAGAGTTCTACATGGAACCCAAAATGGTTCCTCATGGAACTAAAAAGGGTTATACCAGGAACCAAAAAGGGTTATCCTATGGGGACAGCTGAAAAACCCTTTTGGGAACCTTTTTTCTAAGAGTGTAGTGTTCGTTTGAGGATTTGTTGTTTTAAAGGGGCAATCTGTTGGGGTTCTGATGGGGGTACGACAGTCAAACTATGCTCATACATGAGGCATTTGTAAATTATATTCTTCAAGAATCAATGGGTACATATCATTAATTTAAAAGTCCAAAATGCATGTCCCATTAGCAGATTGCCCCTTTATAGACATCATGTATTCCTTCAGTCAATTCCCACATCATTTATATGGACACACCAGTCTCCAACCACCCATCTCTCATGGTGACGTTCGAAAAATAGGACAGACTGACATAGAAACCATTACATTGTTTTCTCTCGAATGCCATGTATTTGTAAGGTCTTCAAATCAAATAACTTTTCTGTTAACCCTATCCAACTCATTTTCGAACGCTTTTAAAACACGGAAGCCAAACGCGGAAACTATGGATACAACTTCCTCTGGGCTAGCTTATTATCATAATTAATATGCGTGCCACTGAAATCCCTGCATTCGCATTTTTCTGTTAGCTGATACATCATGACAAATACACCATATTACTTACCTGCTAATGTGCCTGGACCTTGTAGGCTAAATTGCCAAGAAAAAAAAACATAACTGATCCAAATGGTTGCCCAGTCAGGCAGGCTAGATGCATTAATTTCAAAATGAATATGCATTCAAAACGCCAGGCTTTTGAGCGGTTATTCAAATGACATAGGCTATTCACTGCAGTTTACAGCCTAGACTACAGTTTTGTACTCACTTGAAAACAATAACATTATTCATTACATTGTATTGTAGCCTAGGCAGGTTAATATCTTGTCCCTAAAAAACTGAAACAATAGGGTAGCTTTTCGAGCTGTATGCTGGTGGACTGGGATGGAGCGCACTCAGTGCAGACTAGGGAGCCCACATACTGTAGGCTACCTATGATTTCGTTATCTGATCAACTTATTTGTATTTCGCTGTGTAAATTGACTGGATATATTCACTGCAGTATTAAGCCTAACATTGAGTTTATGAAATATGGGCTAATATGCATACGCTTCTAACTTAGGCTATAGGCTATATCTCGAGCCTGTCTGTCTTCATTGATCTGTTGCGCAATTACGCACCTGGCCTCTTTGCTGCCACGGCTATTCCTTTTAAATATTGTGGAGTCCCAGGAAAATACAGACTACAAAAGCTTGTTGGACAATTATTTCGACTTATTTTATTTAGCCTACAAAGCCTATTGGAGGAGAGACGCATGCTTGTTGAATGTAAAATAGGCTACAGCGTTAACCGGAAGGGAGTTGGAAGGAGAAGCCCATATTTTCCTATAGTAGGTATATCTTAACACCGGGCTGCATTCTGACAAAATAGGCCTACACCATATGAGTGGCCTGCTAATGTACCTTTCTGGACCTTCTAAATAGTCGTGAATAGACCCAAATTGATCCAAATGGTTGCATAATCAGGCCTAGGCTGTTATTTCGGCATGAAACAAAACAGGATGTGTGAGCGGTTATTCAAATTAGCCTACATCACTGCAGTTTACAATATTTGTGTATTCACTTCATAACAATAATACATTCCTCATTGCGCTGTGTTGTAGCCCAATTATAATATTTTATTGGTCTAAAAACGTAGGCCTAGGCCTGATCAATAGTGGTGCTTTGCGTGCCCGGGGACCACAGAGCGCAGCCTGGAGGAATGCACTACAGATCCGCCATTTCAAAATCTGTTTACTAATTATTCTTGGACTTTGACAGGAAATATTTTGACTATGGCCCTGATATTTAACTAATGAATGGCCTAATATCTAGCTAATATTTAGCTTCTTACTTCGGCTACGCATCACTAGCCTCGCTCTCTCTCTTCCAGCTGTTCGTATGCGCAACAGGCCATAGGTTACGCAAGCCTCTCCGTAATAGGAATGAATTCCTCTTCTCTGAAATCCCAGGAAAAGCAATAGGCTACAATTGCTATGGGACATTTTTTTAATATATAATTTCAAAAATACGCCTAATAGCCTATTCGGGGAAAGAAGCAGGCTTGCTCCTGCTAATTGCTGAATGTAAAACAGGCCTACAGCATACAAAATGCACGTCGGGGAAAGTTGAGGAGAGAAAGTGCACTTTTGGGCGGTTATGATAACGTTGTTGCACTGATGCGTTGCAAATAATCCAGGGGTGCAACTTTGGTTTTAGAAGTGGATGGGGGGGGGGGGCATAATAATAATAATAATAATAATAATAATAATAATGTTTTTATCCAGTCAGGTTAACACTACAAACAGTCTACCCCACCACTGGGAGGCGTCCACATGGTCCTAAAGCACCCCGGTTCCTCGTTTTGTATCACATTCCAATGATAAAACTGAGGGGGGACAAAAACGCAATTTCAGAATATGGGGGGGGGGGGGGGGGGGGGTACGACGACGACGACGACGACGACATGTCCCCCAAGTTCCCAGTGAAAGTTGTGTACCTGAAATAATCAGTCAATTGAAATAAATAGATTTCATATGACTGGGAATACAGATTTTATCTGTTGGTCACAGATACCTTAAAATAAATGGGCCTTACAATGGGCTTCAGGATCTTGACACAGTATTCTGATACAATTCAATTGTGTTCATTGTCCGTAACTTATGCCTGCCTGCCTGCCCATACCATAACCCCACCACCACCATGGGGCACTCTGTTCACCACGTTGACATCAGCAAACCGCTCGCCCACATTACGCCATACAAGTGGTCTGCGGATTTGAGGGCGGTTGCACATACTGCCAAATTCTGCAAACGATGTAAAAACAAATTTATTGAGTGAATAAAGCCGCATGACATAGAATGTCCATGGGGGAGAGTAGCAGGGGGAATGTCCATAGGTGGAGTAGCAGGGGGGATGGGGGAGCATGTAGCCGGCTAGTGGTGGCTATTCAGCAGTCTGATGGTCTGAGGGTAGAAACTATTGGCCCATTTTTCAGTTTTTGCCATGATGCTCCTGTACTGCCCAAATATATATATACAGTGTGTCACGCCCTGACTCAGGGGACGTTTATTTGTTGAGTCAGGGTGTGTATATTCCGTGTTGTGTTTTTTCTATGGTGTAGTATCTGGTATGTCTATTTCTATGTTGGCCGGGGTGGTTCCCAATGAGAGGCAGCTGTCGCTCGTTGTCTCTAATTGGGGACAATACTTAGGCAGCCTTTTGGCACCTGTTAGTTGTGGGATCTTGTTCCGTGTAAGGTATGTTAGTGTGCTACCTTGGACTTCACGTATCGTTTGTTGTTTTTGTCGTGTGTTTATTTGTTTAATAAACATGTATGCTTATCACGCTGCGCCTTGGTCCTTCTCGTCCGTAAACGATCGTGACACAGTGTGTGCGAATGTAGCAAGTTATGGAGGTAAGGCAATAAATAGGCCATAGTGCAAAATAATTACAATTAATATTAACACTGGAATGATAGATGTGCAAGAGATGATGTGCAAATAGAGATACTGGGGTGCAAATGAGCAAAATAAATAACAATATGGGGATGAGGTAGTTGGGTGAGCTAATTTCAGATCGCCTGTGTACAGGTGCAGTGATCGGTAAAGTGCGCTGACAACTGATGCTTAAAGTTAGTGAGGGAGATAAGAGTCTCCAGCTTCAGAGATATTTGCAGATCGTTCCAGTCATTGGCAGCAGAGAACTGGAAGGAATGGCGGCCAAAGGAGGTGTTGGCTTTGGGGATGACCAGTGAGATATACCTGCTGGAGCGCATACTATGAGTGGGTGTTGCTATGGTGACCAATGAGCTAAGATAAGGCAGGGATTTGCCTAGCAGTGATTTATAGATGGCCTGGAGCCAGTGGGTTTGGCGACGAATATGTAGTGAGGACCAGCCAACAAGAGCGTACAGGTCACAGTGGTTGGTAGTATATGGGGCTTTGGTGTCAAAACGGATGGCACTGTGATAGACTACATCCAATTTGCTGAGTGGAGTGTTGGAGGCTATTTTGTAAATGACATCGCAGAAGTCAAGGATCGGTGGGATAGTCAGTTTTACGAGGGCATGTTTAGCAGCATGAGTGAAGGAGGCTTTGTTGCAAAATAGGAAGCCGATTCTAGATTTAACTTTGGATTGGAGATGCTTAATGTGAGTCTGGAAGGAGAGTTTACAGTCTAACCAGACACTTAGGTATTTGTAGTTGTCCACATACTCTAGTCAGACCCGTCGAGAGTAGTGATTCTAGTCGGGTGGGCGGGTGCCAGCAGCGTTCGATTGAAGAGCATGCATTTAGTTTTACTAATGTTTAAGAGCAGTCGGAGGCTACGGAAGGAGTGTTGTATGGCATTGAAGCTCATTTTGAGGTTTGTTAACACAGTGTCCAATGAAGGGCCAGATGTATACAAAATGGTGTCGTCTGCGTAGAGGTGGATCTGAGAATCACCAGCAGCAAGAGCGACATCATTGATATACACAGAGAAAAGAGTCAGCCCAAGAATTGAACCCTGTGGCACCCCCATAGAGACTGCCATAGGTCCAGACAACAGGCCCTCCGATTTGATACATTGATCTCTGAGAAATAGTTGGTGAACCAGGCGAGGCAGTCATTTGAGAAACCAAGGCTATTTAGTCTGTCAATAAGAATGCGGTGGTTGACAGAGTCGAAAGCCTTGGCCAGGTCGATGAAGACGGTTGCACAGTACTGTCTATTATCGATCGCGGTTATAATATCGTTTAGGACCTTGAGCGTAGCTGAATTGCACCCATGACCAGCTCAGAAACCGGATTGCATAGCGGAGAAGGTACGGTGTGATTTGAAATGGTTGGTGATCTGTTTGGGGGCATGGGCAAGTTGCAGCGGAGGGTGCAGAGCTGGTGGCCGGGCTAGTGGTAGCCAGGTGGAAAGCATGGCCAAAATGCTTGTTGAAATTCTCGATTATTGTAGATTTATCGGTGGTGATAGTGTTTCCTAGCCTCAGTGCAGTGGGCAGCTGAGAGGAGGTGCTCTTATTCTCCATGGACTTTACAGTGTCCCAAAACTTTTTGGAGTTAGTGCTACAGGATGCACATTTCTGTTTGAAAAAGCTAGCCTTTGCTTTCCTAACTGCTTGTGGATATTGGTTCCTAACTTCCCTGAAAAGTTGCATATTGCGATGGCTATTCGATGCTAATGCAGTACGCCACAGGATGTTTTTGTGCTGGTCAAGGGCAGTCAAGTCTGAGGAGAACCAAGGGCTATATCTGTTCTTAGTTCTGACTTTTTTGAATGGGGCATGCTTATTTAAGATTGAGAGGAAAGCACTTTTAAAGAACAACCATGCATCCTCTACTGACGGAATGAGATCGTTATCCATCCAGGATACCTGGGCCAGGTCAATTAGGAAGGCCTGCTCGCTAAAGTGTTTTAGGGAGCATTTGACAGTGATGAGGGGTGGTCGTTTGACTGCGGACCCGTTACGGACGCAGGCAATAAGGCAGTGATCGCTGAGATCCTGGTTGAAGACGGCGGAGGTGTATTTAGAGGGTAAATTAGTCAGTATGATATCTATGAGGGTGCCCATGTTTAGGGATTTAGGGTTGTACCTGGTAGGTTCGTTGATAATTTGTGTGAGATAGAGGGCATCTAGTTTGGATTGTAGAATGGCCGGGGTGTTAAGCATATCCCAGTTTAGGTCACCAAGCAGTACAAACTCTGAGGATAGATGGGGGGCAATCAATTCACATATGGTGTCCAGGGCACAGCTGGAGGCTGAGGGGGGTCTGTAGCAAGTGGCAACAGTGAGATACTTATTTCTGGAAAGGTAGATTTTTAGAAGTAGGAGCTCAAACTGTTTGGGCACAGACCTGGATAGTATGATAGAGCTCTGCCGGCTATCTCTACAGTAGATTGCAACTCCACACCCGTTGGCAGTTCTATCTAGACGGAAAATGTTGTAGTTGGGGATGGACATTTCTGAATTTTTGGTGGCCTTCTTAAGCCAGGATTCAGACACTGCTAGAACATCAGGGTTGGCGGAGTGTGCTAACGCAGTGAATAACTCAAACTTAGGGAGGAAGCTTCTGATGTTAACATGCAAAAAAACCAAGGCTTTTACGGTTACAAAAGTAAACAAATGATAGCTCCTGGGGAGGAGGAGTGATATTGGGGGCTGCAGGGCCTGGGTTAACCTCTTCATCACCAGAGGAACAGAGGAGGACTAGAATAAGGATACGGCTAAAGGCTTTAAGAACTGGTCTTCTAGTGCGTTGGGTACAGAGAATAAAGGGGGCAGATTTCCGGGCGTTGTAGAATAGATTCAGGGCATTATGTACAGACAAGGATATGGAAAGATATGAGTACAGTGGAGGTAAACATAAGCGTTGGGTAACAACGAAAGAGATAGCATCACTGGAGGCACCGATTGAGCCGGTCTCTGCGTGTATGGGGGGTCGAACAAAGGAGCTATTTGAGGCAGTTTGAGAGGGACTTGGGGCTCTACAGTGAAATTGTATAATAAGAACTAACTGGAACAGCAATAGGCAAGGCATATTGACATGGGAGAGAGGCATAAATCAATCACAGGTGTTATTCGAGAGAGCTAAGACAACAACAGGTAATGGCGATGAAAGTTTGGGCTGAGGCTAAACTGATAAACAGGACAGGCTACCGTGTAAAGGAACAGTCCAGCAGGCATCAGCTGTGCAGCTGTGTGATCATAAGGTCTAGTGAACATGAATATGATAGTCCGAGATGAGTTCGAATTGGTGCTACAGCACAGGCGAGCAGGAAGCACGGCTGTTGTTTGCGTGTGCTAGCGGGCCGGGGCTAGCAGATGGATCTTCGTGGTCGTCACAACGGGAAGCCTGCTGAAACCACAGATGATTACGTCGGCAGACCAGTCGTGATGGATCGGCGGGCTCCGTGTCGACTCTAGGAGGTCCTGTCCGGTTGACAGAGAGGTAGATAGCCGGGAAATGGGCCTGACAAGAGGCTAGCTCAAGGCTGATTAGCCAACAACAACATCCATTTGGTTGCAGCTAGCTAGTTGCGATGATCCGATGTTAAAGGTCCAGTGATTCTGGCAGAAAATCCGATATGTTCTGGGTCGATAACGCGCTGTGCAGATGGTGCAGACTGGCCGGTAATAGTCCAGGCTAGAGCTGGCTGGTAGGTAGTGCAGGCCAGGGACAATGGTGAAAACCGCTAACGGTGGCTAATAGCAAGTATCTAGTTAGCTGGCTACTCCCGTCCGGTAGACAGAGAGGTAGATAAACCCGGGATATGGGCCTGGCTCAAGGCTAGCTCAAGGCTAACTGGTGCTTGCTTCGGGGGCAGTGGTGATAAGCCAACAGCAACATCCATTCGGTTGCGGCTAGCTAGTTGCGATCCAGTGTTAAGGTCCAGTGATTCAGTTATTCCGGCAGAATTCCGATATTCTGGGTGAAAACCGCTAACGGTGGCTAATAGCAAGTAGCTAGTTAGCTGGCTAACTAGTTTCAACTGGAGATTCTAGATAAAAGGTAAATCAATAATAGAATCCGTTCCACATTATGTGAGGTGTGTTGCAGGAAAGTATATTTAGTAGAAGGATGAAAAGTGTGATAGGGAAAAATGTACGAAAAATACAAAAAAATACAAAAAACTGGCTATTTACATGGACACACAACAGAGTACACGACCGCACTGCTACGACATCTTGGATCAGTAAGATCAGTGTTGTAGGTGTCCTGTAGGGCATGCAGTGTGCACCCAATGGTGCTGCACGTATCGCTCTCTGAAGAGCCTTGCGGTCCGTGGCGTTGGAGTTGCCAAAACAGGCTGTGATGCAGCCGGACAGTATGCTCTCGATGGTGCTCCTGTAGAACACTGTGAGGGCCCTCGGGGACAGGCCAAATTCCTTCAACATCCTGAGGTTGAGGAGTCGCTGTCGTGCCTTCTTCACTATGGTGTCTGTGTGGTTAGACCATTTCAGCTTCTCTGAGATGTGTACGCAGAGGAATTTGAAGTTATTGACCATCTCCACGGCGGCCCTGTTGATGAGGATGTGGGCGTGTCCAGCCTGGTTCCTCCTTAAGTCTACAATCTGCTCCTATGTTTTGCTAACGTTGAGGGAGAGGTTGTTTACCTGGCACCACGCCGTCAGAGTGCCTTTCTCCTCCCTGTAGGCCGTCTTGTTGGTGATCAGGCCTACTACTGTCATGTAATCAGCGAACTTGATGATAGAGTTGGAACTGTGTGAGGCATGCAGTCGTGGGTATACAGAGAATACAGGAGGGGACTGAGGACGCACCCTTGTGGGGCCCCCGTGTTGAGAATCAGTGTCGAGGTAATGTTGTCTACCTTCACCACCTGGGGGGGAGGCCCGTCAGGAAGTTCAGGACCCAGTTGCATAGGGAGGAGTTCAGACACATGGCTGTGAGCTTTGTAATGAGCTTATAGGGCACTATGGTATTGAAGGCCGAGCTGTAGACGATGAACAGCATCCTCACATATGCAGTCCTTTTGTCCAGGTGGGTAAGGGAAGTGTGCAGCGCAATGGCCCTTGCGTCGTCCGTGGATCTGTCAGGGCGGTATGCGAATTGGAGAGGGTCGAGTGTGTCGGGGAGGGGAGGGAGGAGGTGATATGGTCTTTGACTAGCCTCTCGAAGCTCTTCATGATGATGGAAGTGAGTGCTACTGGTCGGTAGTCATTCAGTTCAGTTACTTTCCCTTTCTTTTGCACAGGGATGATAGTGGACATCGTGAAGCAGGTGGATATAGAGGCCTGAGCTAGGGAGAGATTGAAAATGTCAGAGAACACAACAGCCAGCTGGTCTGCACATGCTCTGATGGCACGGCTAGAGATTCCACCTGGGCCGGCAGAGGTTAACTTGCGACGGTTAACATTTTTGAATGACTTACATACGTCCTCAGTGGAGACTGTGAGTATGTAGCCCATGTTGTAATCAGGGGCTCTCCTCGGCAGCTCAGGGTCATTGTGCTCCAATCTTGAGAAAAAGTTGTTTAGCTCATCTGGTAGGGTGGTGTTGGTGACCGTGATGTGGATGGCTTTGTTTTTGTATTCCTTGATAGTTAGGAGCCCCTGCCCCATACATACACCTTGTGTCCGACCCACTGAATTGCTCCTCCACTTTGTCTCTATACTTGTGTTTTGCCGTCTTGATCGATCTGCGTAAGTCATATTTGTACTGTTTAACCAAACTCTTGTCCCAAAATGATGCAAATTTTTTCACTGTCCAAATACTGATGGACCTGACTGTATACACTTACACTTGTTTACTTGACTTTTCTATAAATTGACTCTTTCAAATAATTTACAGGCTTCAGTAGGGACGTAAAGCTGAAGTCGAATTCTTCACCTCCTTTGTTTGGCTGTGCCCATAGCAATGTTTGGAAATGAGGTGGATACCTAAGACAAACCAGTTATACAACCTTAGAAACCTACAGAGCCAATAATATTGACTATATCACATCAAAATCAAATGTTATTTGTTCACATACATATTGTTCACATACATATCACATACATATGTTTAGCAGATGTTACTGTGGGTGTAGCGAAATGCTTGTGTTTCTAGCTCCAACAGTGCAGTAATATCTAACAATTCACAACAATACACACAATAAACACAATCTAAAGTAAAATAATGGAATTAAGGAATAGATCAATATTAGAAATATTAGGATGAGCAATGTCGGAGTGGCATGGACTAAAATACAGTAGAATAGAATACAGTATATACATATGAGATGAGTAAACTAAAAATATGTAAACATTATAAGGGTGACTAAATGACGATATATCAATACAGTGTGGTGTGTGGTGACACAGCTATTAAAGATCCAGGTCACCCATAATAAAAGTCAGTATTCGACGTCCCTCCATGTCTGAGGACGTCGGGAGATGATGTGGAAACTGGCCACTAGGGGTAACAGTGAGCGCTGTTACCTACAAGTAGACTTTGGTTTTGCTGGGCGTTGTGGACGAGGATGGCGGATATGGGTGTAAGTATTTGCCTCTGGTTCCAAAGGTTGCAGTTTTTTATTCAGCGATAGAGAGTTGTTTTGGATATTTTTGTTTTAAGCCTATCCCAGACCTTAACCCTTACCTTAACCATTCAGAGTTAATGCCTAAACTTAACCTTGGAACGATACAGAGAAGTAACAAAACACTTTGAAATTTGATGTTTGGGAAACATGGATGAACAATCCTGGCGTTACAAGCACCATGATCTGCCAACTGAGCCATACAGACCCGACAAATACACACACATGCACATGTGCACAGCATGCACACACACACACACACACACACACACACACACACACACACACACACACACACACACACACACACACAAACACAAACACACACACACACAAACACACAGACAAACAAACACACTACATATACACACACACACACACACACAGTGCCTTGCTCAAGGGCACAACGGCAGGCAATGGTATCTAGGATGATGCCAGTAAATTTCCCCAAATTCCCTGGTTTTCCTGAAATCCTGGTTGGAGGATTCTCGGATTACCTCATTATCCCATAACAGGAATTTCAGGAAAACCAGGGAACCCTACAGTTAATACTGTTAATCACACTAGGACAAGGGTATGTCAGCTATATACCACAGAACACCCCAGTATATGGGCTGTACAGACATACCTATTACCTGTACAGGGCAAGTGATTATCTCCTTTCTAAAGGCACTTGTCATCTCCCGTCTGGATTACTGCAACTCGCTGTTGGCTGGGCTCCCTGCCTGTGTCATTAAAACCCTAGAACTTATCCAGAACGCTGCAGCCCGTCTGGTGTTCAACCTTCCCAAGTTCTCTCATGTCACCCCGCTCCTCCACACACTCCACTGGCTTCCAGTTGAGGCTCGCATCTACTACAAGACCATGGTGCTTGCCTACGGAGCTGTGAGGTGGAGGTGGAGGAGGTGGAGGTGGAGGGAGGTTCTAGAACTTTGTATTATCATTTTATATACAGTATAATTCCCAGCACATTATCTGTGTCTCAAGACAACAGGGTGGTAGATTCTGATTCTGTGCACTGAGCTGTTGAGTTGACCCCGACTGTGCAAAGACAGCTGAAATACTGGGTGTCAGTGTGAAGGGAAAAAGCATGAATGAAAGTGTGTGGACTGTATATTCATATACTGTATGTCTACCTGTGATGTATACAGTATGTATTTATATGATCAGCCTGTAGCAGGAATAACTGTGTATGCCAGGGTTGGGGTCAATTAGAATTGAAGTCAGTCAATTCACAAAGTGATTTGATTGTCAAATCTAGAAATGGAGAGGGAGGAGAGGAAGGGAGGAGAGGGAGGGAGGGAGGAGATGGAGGGGGAGAGGGAGGAGAGGGAGGAGAGGGAGGGAGGGAGGAGAGGGAAGAGAGGGAGGAGAGGGTGGGAGGAGATGGAGGAGAGGGAGGAGAGGGAGGGAGGGAGGGAGGGACGGAGGAGAGAGAGAGAGGAAGGAGAGAGAGGAGAGGGAGGAGAGGGAGGAGAGGGAGGGAGGAGAGGGAGGGAGGGAGGGAGGGAGGAAGGAGAAAGGGAGGAGGGAGAGGAAGGAGAGAGAGGAAGGAGAGGGAGGAGAGGGAGGGAGGAGAGGGGGGAGAGGGAGGAGAGGGAGGAGTGTGGGGGTGTTTTTCCCACTCTCTCTCTGTTTGCTAGATGCTCTAGGTGCTGTGGAAGAAATGTTACCTGATTTTCAAGTCTCCCTGACTGCGTACCAAATGCCACCCTATTCCCAACATAGCACACTATAAAGGAATAGGGTGCCATTTGGGAGTGTGTGGCTCCGTGGCCCAGTGCTCGTTAAGCAGAGAGCAGTAATAGATGTCAACAATCTGGCCTCCTCTTATTGTGTCAACATTAATCACTGCTCCTCTGGATACTGCCTGGACGCTGCCACACACACACACACACACACACACACACACACACACACACACACACACACACACACACACACACACACACACACACACACACACAGACAGACACACACTGCTTAAGATTCAGCGCAGCAGGCCAGGTTCAGTAGGGGCAACTCTATCAATCTACAAGCGTTCTCTCCTCTGCTCCTCCCTCGTTCCGCTCCTCCTCCTCCTCCTCTTTGCCCTGGCCTGCGCCCCTGTCCACTGACCGGTTAATCACTGCCAATAATTACAACCCAAATGCCGCTCCATCAATGCAAATGAGACACACACACATACTACACACACTTCAATTTGGGAGACCCAACTTTCACCAAGCGAAAGGTCCACCATATGCCCTGCGTGCTGTGTGTGTGTGTGTGTGTGTGTGTGTGTGTGTTTCTGTGTGTTTACTTTCTTGGCTGGCTGCCTGCCACTTCTCAGAATGCCTTACAGATGAAGGATGTGGGAGCAGCTGAGTGCATTAACTCATTTACTTGTGGACTTCGATGGGCAGTTGGAGCGATTATTGCTTGTCCAGGTAGCTATTGTAAAAGATAATGCGTTTGTAATGATGAAATGTAGTTGTAGCACCTGGGTCATATTCATAAGGGCACACAGTATCAAAACATTTTGCAACGGAAAATGTGTGTATCTTATTGGTTAAGTTCATTTAGTCCCTCCCTGTTTCAGTCAGTTGTCTTTTGTTTGGTGCCTAGGGAATATACCCTATTTCTACCTGGTTGGTGCCTAGTGAATAGATCATATTTCTACCTGGTTGGTGCCTAGTGAATAGATCATATTTCTACCTGGCTGGTGCCTAATGAAAATATCATATTTCTACCTGGCTGGTGCCTAATGAAAATATAATATTTCTACCTGGTTGGTGCCTAATGAATAGATCCTATTTCTACCTGGTTGGTGCCTAGGGAATATACCCTATTTCTACATGGTTGGTGCCTAGTGAATATACCCTATTTCTACCTGGTTGGTGCCTAGTGAATAGATCATATTTCTACCTGGTTGGCGCCTAAAGAATAGATCCTATTTCTACCTGGTTGGTGCCTAGTGAATAGATCCTATTTCTAGCTGGTTGGTGCCTAGTGAATAGATCCTATTTCAACCTGGTTGGTGCCTAGTGAATATATCCTATTTCTAACTGGTTGGTGCCTAGTGAATATAATATTTCTACCTGGTTGGTGCCTAGTTAATAGATCCTATTTCTACCTGGTTGGTGCCTAATGAATATATCCTATTTCTACATGGTTGATGCATAATGAATAGATCCTATTTCTACCTGGTTGGTGCCTAATGAATATATCCTATTTCTACATGGTTGATGCATAATGAATATATCCTATTTCTACCTGATTGGTACCTAATGAATAGATCCTATTTCTACCTCATTGATTGCCTAATGAAATATCCTATTTCTACCTGGTTGGTGCCTAGTGAATAGATCCTATTTCAACCTGGTTGGTGACAGTGAATAGATCCTATTTCTACCTGGTTGGTGCCTAGTGAATAGATCCTCTTTCTACCTGGTTGGTGCCTAGTGAATAGATCCTATTTCTACCTGGTTGGTGCCTAGTGAATATACCTTATTACTACCTGGTTGGTGCCTAATGCATAGATCCTATTTCTACCTGGTTGGTGCCTAGTGAATACACTATTTCTACCTGGTTGGTGCCTAGTGAATATACTATTTCTACATGGTTGGTGCCTAGTGAATAGATCCTATTTCTACCTGGTTGGTGCCTAATGAATACATCCTATTTCTACCTGGTTGATGCATAATGAATATATCCTATTTCTACCTGGTTGGTGCCTAAT
Organism: Coregonus lavaretus; assembly: GCF_964263955.1. Taxonomy (NCBI): domain Eukaryota; kingdom Metazoa; phylum Chordata; class Actinopteri; order Salmoniformes; family Salmonidae; genus Coregonus; species Coregonus lavaretus. The sequence goes on from NW_028159447.1 coordinate 38,996, forward strand.
GAATAGATCATATTTCTACCTGGTTGATTCCTAATGAAATTATCCAATTTCTACCTGATTGGTACTTAGGGAATATACTATTTCTACCTGGTTGTTGCCTAATGAAAATATCCTATTTCTACCTGGTTGGTGCCTAGTGAATAGATCCTATTTCTACCTGGTTGGTGCCTAGTGAATAGATCCTATTTCTACCTGGTTGGTGCCTAGTGAATATACCTTATTTCTACCTGGTTGGTGCCTAGTGAATAGATCCTATTTCTACCTGGTTGGTGCCTAATGAATAGATCCTATTTCTACCTGGTTGGTGCCTAGTGAATACACTATTTCTACCTGGTTGGTGCCTAGTTAATAGATCCTATTTCTACCTGGTTGGTGCCTAGTGAATAGATCATATTTTAACCTGGTTGGTGCCTAGTGAATATATCAAATTTCTACCTGGTTGGTGCCTAGTGAATATAATATTTCTACCTGGTTGGTATCTAATGAATACATCCTATTTCTACCTGGTTGATGCCTATTGAATACATCATATTTCTACCTGGTTGGTGCCTAATGAAATATCCTATTTCCACCTGGTTGGTGCATAGTAAATAGATCCTATTTCAACCTGGTTGGTGCCAGTGAATAGATAATATTTCTACCTGGTTGGTGCCTAGTGAATATATCATATTTCTACCTGGTTGGTGCCTAGTGAATAGATCCTATTTCTACCTGGTTGGTGCCTAGTGAATATAACTTATTTCAACCTGGTGTGTGACTAGTGAATAGATCATATTTCTACCTGGTTGGTGCCTAATGAATAGATCCTATTTCTACCTGGTTGGTGCCTAGTGAATACACTATTTCTACCTGGTTGGTGCCTAATGAATATACTATTTCTACCTGGTTGGTGCATAATGCATAGATCCTATTTCTACCTGATTGGTGCCTAATGAATATATCATATTTCTAAGTGATTGGTTCCTAGTGAATATACCCTATTTCTACCTGATTGGTGCCTAATGAATAGGTCCTATTTCTACCTGGTTGGTGCCTAATGAATAGGTCCTATTTCTACCTGGTTGGTGCCTAATTAATAGGTCCTATTTCTACCTGGTTGGTGCCTAGTGAATATACCCTATTTCTACATGGTTGGTGCCTAATGAATAGATCCTATTTCTACCTGCCTGGTGCCTAATGAATATATATTATTTCTACCTGATTGGTGCCTAATGAATAGATCCTATTTCTACCTGATTGGTGCCTAGTGAATAGATCCTATTTCTACCTGGTTGGTTACTAGTGAATAGATCATATTCCTACCTGGTTGGTGCCTAGTGAATAGATCATATTTCTACCTGGTTGGTCCCTAATGAATAGATCATATTTCTACCTGGTTGGTGCCTAGTGAATACACTATTTCTACCTGGTTGGTGCCTAGTGAATAGATCATATTTCTACCTGGTTGGTGCCTAGTGAATAGATCATATTTTAACCTGGTTGGTGCCTAGTGAATATATCAAATTTCTACCTGGTTGGTGCCTAGTGAATATAATATTTCTACCTGGTTGGTATCTAATGAATACATCCTATTTCTACCTGGTTGATGCCTTTTGAATACATCATATATCTACCTGGTTGGTGCCTAATGAAATATCCTATTTCCACCTGGTTGGTGCCTAGTGAATAGATCCTATTTCAACCTGGTTGGTGCCAGTGAATAGATCATATTTCTACCTGGTTGGTGCCTAGTGAATATATCCTATTTCTACCTGGTTGGTGCCTAGTGAATAGATCCTATTTCTACCTGGTTGGTGCCTAGTGAATTTAACTTATTTCTACCTGGTGTGTGCCTAGTGAATAGATCATATTTCTACCTGGTTGGTGACTAGTGAATATACCCTATTTCTACCTGGTTGGGGCCTAGTGAATAGATCCTATTTCTACCTGGTTGGTGCCTAATGAATAGATCCTATTTCTACCTGGTTGGTGCCTAGTGAATACACTATTTCTACCTGGTTGGTGCCTAATGAAAATATTATTTCTACCTGGTTGGTGCATAATGCATAGATCCTATTTCTACCTGATTGGTGCCTAATGAATAGATCATATTTCTAAGTGATTGGTTCCTAGTGAATATACCCTATTTCTACCTGATTGGTGCCTAATGAATAGGTCCTATTTCTACCTGGTTAGTGCCTAATGAATAGGTCCTATTTCTACCTGGTTGGTGCCTAATGAATAGGTCCTAGTTCTACCTGGTTGGTGCCTAGTGAATATACCCTATTTCTACATGGTTGGTGCCTAACGAATAGATCATATTTCTACCTGCCTGGTGCCTAATGAATATATCTTATTTCTACCTGATTGGTGCCTAATGAATAGATCCTATTATTACCTGATTGGTGCCTAGTGAATAGATCCTATTTCTACCATGTTGGTGCCTAGTGAATATAACTTATTTCTACCTGGTTTTTGCCTAGTGAATAGATCATATTTCTACCTGGTTGGTGCCTAATGAATAGATCCTATTTCTACCTGGTTGGTGCCTAGTGAATACACTATTTCTACCTGGTTGGTGCCTAATGAATATACTATTTCTACCTGGTTGGTGCATAATGCATAGATCCTATTTCTACCTGATTGGTGCCTAATGAATATATCATATTTCTAAGTGATTGGTTCCTAGTGAATATACCCTATTTCTACCTGATTGGTGCCTAATGAATAGGTCCTATTTCTACCTGGTTGGTGCCTAATGAATAGGTCCTATTTCTACCTGGTTGGTGCCTAATTAATAGGTCCTATTTCTACCTGGTTGGTGCCTAGTGAATATACCCTATTTCTACATGGTTGGTGCCTAATGTATAGATCCTATTTCTACCTGCCTGGTGCCTAATGAATATATATTATTCTACCTGATTGGTGCCTAATGAATAGATCCTATTTCTACCTGATTGTTGCCTAGTGAATAGATCCTATTTCTACCTGGTTGGTTACTAGTGAATAGATCATATTCCTACCTGGTTGGTGCCTAGTGAATAGATCATATTTCTACCTGGTTGGTCCCTAATGAATAGATCATATTTCTACCTGGTTGGTGCCTAGTGAATACACTATTTCTACCTGGTTGGTGCCTAGTGAATAGATCATATTTCTACCTGGTTGGTGCCTAGTGAATAGATCATATTTTAACCTGGTTGGTGCCTAGTGAATATATCAAATTTCTACCTGGTTGGTGCCTAGTGAATATAATATTTCTACCTGGTTGGTATCTAATGAATACATCCTATTTCTACCTGGTTGATGCCTTTTGAATACATCATATATCTACCTGGTTGGTGCCTAATGAAATATCCTATTTCCACCTGGTTGGTGCCTAGTGAATAGATCCTATTTCAACCTGGTTGGTGCCAGTGAATAGATCATATTTCTACCTGGTTGGTGCCTAGTGAATATATCCTATTTCTACCTGGTTGGTGCCTAGTGAATAGATCCTATTTCTACCTGGTTGGTGCATAGTGAATTTAACTTATTTCTACCTGGTGTGTGCCTAGTGAATAGATCATATTTCTACCTGGTTGGTGACTAGTGAATATACCCTATTTCTACCTGGTTGGGGCCTAGTGAATAGATCCTATTTCTACCTGGTTGGTGCCTAATGAATAGATCCTATTTCTACCTGGTTGGTGCCTAGTGAATACACTATTTCTACCTGGTTGGTGCCTAATGAAAATATTATTTCTACCTGGTTGGTGCATAATGCATAGATCCTATTTCTACCTGATTGGTGCCTAATGAATAGATCATATTTCTAAGTGATTGGTTCCTAGTGAATATACCCTATTTCTACCTGATTGGTGCCTAATGAATAGGTCCTATTTCTACCTGGTTAGTGCCTAATGAATAGGTCCTATTTCAACCTGGTTGGTGCCTAATGAATAGGTCCTAGTTCTACCTGGTTGGTGCCTAGTGAATATACCCTATTTCTACATGGTTGGTGCCTAACGAATAGATCATATTTCTACCTGCCTGGTGCCTAATGAATATATCTTATTTCTACCTGATTGGTGCCTAATGAATAGATCCTATTATTACCTGATTGGTGCCTAGTGAATAGATCCTATTTCTACCATGTTGGTGCCTAGTGAATATAACTTATTTCTACCTGGTGTGTGCCTAGTGAATAGATCATATTTCTACCTGGTTGGTGACTAGTGAATAGACCCTATTTCTACCTGGTTGGGGCCTAGTGAATAGATCCTATTTCTACCTGGTTGGTGCCTAGTGAATATATCCTATTTCTACCTGGTTGGTGCCTAATGAATAGATCCTATTTCTACCTGGTTGGTGCCTAGTGAATACAATATTTCTACCTGGTTGGTGCCTAGTGAATAGATCATATTTCTACCTGATTGGTGCCTAATGAATAGATCCTATTATTACCTGATTGGTGCCTAGTGAATAGATCCTATTTCTACCATGTTGGTGCCTAGTGAATATAACTTATTTCTACCTGGTGTGTGCCTAGTGAATAGATCATATTTCTACCTGGTTGGTGACTAGTGAATAGACCCTATTTCTACCTGGTTGGGGCCTAGTGAATAGATCCTATTTCTACCTGGTTGGTGCCTAGTGAATAGATCCTATTTCTACCTGGTTGGTGCCTAATGAATAGATCCTATTTCTACCTGGTTGGTGCCTAGTGAATATAATATTTCTACCTGGTTGGTATCTAATGAATACATCCTATTTCTACCTGGTTGATGCCTTTTGAATACATCATATATCTACCTGGTTGGTGCCTAATGAAATATCCTATTTCCACCTGGTTGGTGCCTAGTGAATAGATCCTATTTCAACCTGGTTGGTGCCAGTGAATAGATCATATTTCTACCTGGTTGGTGCCTAGTGAATATATCCTATTTCTACCTGGTTGGTGCCTAGTGAATAGATCCTATTTCTACCTGGTTGGTGCCTAGTGAATTTAACTTATTTCTACCTGGTGTGTGCCTAGTGAATAGATCATATTTCTACCTGGTTGGTGACTAGTGAATATACCCTATTTCTACCTGGTTGGGGCCTAGTGAATAGATCATATTTCTACCTGGTTGGTGCCTAATGAATAGATCCTATTTCTACCTGGTTGGTGCCTAGTGAATACACTATTTCTACCTGGTTGGTGCCTAATGAAAATATTATTTCTACCTGGTTGGTGCATAATGCATAGATCCTATTTCTACCTGATTGGTGCCTAATGAATAGATCATATTTCTAAGTGATTGGTTCCTAGTGAATATACCCTATTTCTACCTGATTGGTGCCTAATGAATAGGTCCTATTTCTACCTGGTTAGTGCCTAATGAATAGGTCCTATTTCTACCTGGTTGGTGCCTAATGAATAGGTCCTAGTTCTACCTGGTTGGTGCCTAGTGAATATACCCTATTTCTACATGGGTGGTGCCTAACGAATAGATCATATTTCTACCTGCCTGGTGCCTAATGAATATATCTTATTTCTACCTGATTGGTGCCTAATGAATAGATCCTATTATTACCTGATTGGTGCCTAGTGAATAGATCCTATTTCTACCATGTTGGTGCCTAGTGAATATAACTTATTTCTACCTGGTGTGTGCCTAGTGAATAGATCATATTTCTACCTGGTTGGTGACTAGTGAATAGACCCTATTTCTACCTGGTTGGGGCCTAGTGAATAGATCCTATTTCTACCTGGTTGGTGCCTAGTGAATAGATCCTATTTCTACCTGGTTGGTGCCTAATGAATAGATCCTATTTCTACCTGGTTGGTGCCTAGTGAATACAATATTTCTACCTGGTTGGTGCCTAGTGAATAGATCATATTTCTACCTGGTTGGTGCCTAGTGAATAGATCCTATTTCTACCTGGTTGGTGCCTAGTGAATTTAACTTATTTCTACCTGGTGTGTGCCTAGTGAATAGATCATATTTCTACCTGGTTGGTGACTAGTGAATATACCCTATTTCTACCTGGTTGGGGCCTAGTGAATAGATCCTATTTCTACCTGGTTGGTGCCTAATGAATAGATCCTATTTCTACCTGGTTGGTGCCTAGTGAATACACTATTTCTACCTGGTTGGTGCCTAATGAAAATATTATTTCTACCTGGTTGGTGCATAATGCATAGATCCTATTTCTACCTGATTGGTGCCTAATGAATAGATCATATTTCTAAGTGATTGGTTCCTAGTGAATATACCCTATTTCTACCTGATTGGTGCCTAATGAATAGGTCCTATTTCTACCTGGTTAGTGCCTAATGAATAGGTCCTATTTCTACCTGGTTGGTGCCTAATGAATAGGTCCTAGTTCTACCTGGTTGGTGCCTAGTGAATATACCCTATTTCTACATGGTTGGTGCCTAACGAATAGATCATATTTCTACCTGCCTGGTGCCTAATGAATATATCTTATTTCTACCTGATTGGTGCCTAATGAATAGATCCTATTATTACCTGATTGGTGCCTAGTGAATAGATCCTATTTCTACCATGTTGGTGCCTAGTGAATATAACTTATTTCTACCTGGTTTTTGCCTAGTGAATAGATCATATTTCTACCTGGTTGGTGCCTAATGAATAGATCCTATTTCTACCTGGTTGGTGCCTAGTGAATACACTATTTCTACCTGGTTGGTGCCTAATGAATATACTATTTCTACCTGGTTGGTGCATAATGCATAGATCCTATTTCTACCTGATTGGTGCCTAATGAATATATCATATTTCTAAGTGATTGGTTCCTAGTGAATATACCCTATTTCTACCTGATTGGTGCCTAATGAATAGGTCCTATTTCTACCTGGTTGGTGCCTAATGAATAGGTCCTATTTCTACCTGGTTGGTGCCTAATTAATAGGTCCTATTTCTACCTGGTTGGTGCCTAGTGAATATACCCTATTTCTACATGGTTGGTGCCTAATGTATAGATCCTATTTCTACCTGCCTGGTGCCTAATGAATATATATTATTCTACCTGATTGGTGCCTAATGAATAGATCCTATTTCTACCTGATTGTTGCCTAGTGAATAGATCCTATTTCTACCTGGTTGGTTACTAGTGAATAGATCATATTCCTACCTGGTTGGTGCCTAGTGAATAGATCATATTTCTACCTGGTTGGTCCCTAATGAATAGATCATATTTCTACCTGGTTGGTGCCTAGTGAATACACTATTTCTACCTGGTTGGTGCCTAGTGAATAGATCATATTTCTACCTGGTTGGTGCCTAGTGAATAGATCATATTTTAACCTGGTTGGTGCCTAGTGAATATATCAAATTTCTACCTGGTTGGTGCCTAGTGAATATAATATTTCTACCTGGTTGGTATCTAATGAATACATCCTATTTCTACCTGGTTGATGCCTTTTGAATACATCATATATCTACCTGGTTGGTGCCTAATGAAATATCCTATTTCCACCTGGTTGGTGCCTAGTGAATAGATCCTATTTCAACCTGGTTGGTGCCAGTGAATAGATCATATTTCTACCTGGTTGGTGCCTAGTGAATATATCCTATTTCTACCTGGTTGGTGCCTAGTGAATAGATCCTATTTCTACCTGGTTGGTGCATAGTGAATTTAACTTATTTCTACCTGGTGTGTGCCTAGTGAATAGATCATATTTCTACCTGGTTGGTGACTAGTGAATATACCCTATTTCTACCTGGTTGGGGCCTAGTGAATAGATCCTATTTCTACCTGGTTGGTGCCTAATGAATAGATCCTATTTCTACCTGGTTGGTGCCTAGTGAATACACTATTTCTACCTGGTTGGTGCCTAATGAAAATATTATTTCTACCTGGTTGGTGCATAATGCATAGATCCTATTTCTACCTGATTGGTGCCTAATGAATAGATCATATTTCTAAGTGATTGGTTCCTAGTGAATATACCCTATTTCTACCTGATTGGTGCCTAATGAATAGGTCCTATTTCTACCTGGTTAGTGCCTAATGAATAGGTCCTATTTCAACCTGGTTGGTGCCTAATGAATAGGTCCTAGTTCTACCTGGTTGGTGCCTAGTGAATATACCCTATTTCTACATGGTTGGTGCCTAACGAATAGATCATATTTCTACCTGCCTGGTGCCTAATGAATATATCTTATTTCTACCTGATTGGTGCCTAATGAATAGATCCTATTATTACCTGATTGGTGCCTAGTGAATAGATCCTATTTCTACCATGTTGGTGCCTAGTGAATATAACTTATTTCTACCTGGTGTGTGCCTAGTGAATAGATCATATTTCTACCTGGTTGGTGACTAGTGAATAGACCCTATTTCTACCTGGTTGGGGCCTAGTGAATAGATCCTATTTCTACCTGGTTGGTGCCTAGTGAATATATCCTATTTCTACCTGGTTGGTGCCTAATGAATAGATCCTATTTCTACCTGGTTGGTGCCTAGTGAATACAATATTTCTACCTGGTTGGTGCCTAGTGAATAGATCATATTTCTACCTGATTGGTGCCTAATGAATAGATCCTATTATTACCTGATTGGTGCCTAGTGAATAGATCCTATTTCTACCATGTTGGTGCCTAGTGAATATAACTTATTTCTACCTGGTGTGTGCCTAGTGAATAGATCATATTTCTACCTGGTTGGTGACTAGTGAATAGACCCTATTTCTACCTGGTTGGGGCCTAGTGAATAGATCCTATTTCTACCTGGTTGGTGCCTAGTGAATAGATCCTATTTCTACCTGGTTGGTGCCTAATGAATAGATCCTATTTCTACCTGGTTGGTGCCTAGTGAATATAATATTTCTACCTGGTTGGTATCTAATGAATACATCCTATTTCTACCTGGTTGATGCCTTTTGAATACATCATATATCTACCTGGTTGGTGCCTAATGAAATATCCTATTTCCACCTGGTTGGTGCCTAGTGAATAGATCCTATTTCAACCTGGTTGGTGCCAGTGAATAGATCATATTTCTACCTGGTTGGTGCCTAGTGAATATATCCTATTTCTACCTGGTTGGTGCCTAGTGAATAGATCCTATTTCTACCTGGTTGGTGCCTAGTGAATTTAACTTATTTCTACCTGGTGTGTGCCTAGTGAATAGATCATATTTCTACCTGGTTGGTGACTAGTGAATATACCCTATTTCTACCTGGTTGGGGCCTAGTGAATAGATCATATTTCTACCTGGTTGGTGCCTAATGAATAGATCCTATTTCTACCTGGTTGGTGCCTAGTGAATACACTATTTCTACCTGGTTGGTGCCTAATGAAAATATTATTTCTACCTGGTTGGTGCATAATGCATAGATCCTATTTCTACCTGATTGGTGCCTAATGAATAGATCATATTTCTAAGTGATTGGTTCCTAGTGAATATACCCTATTTCTACCTGATTGGTGCCTAATGAATAGGTCCTATTTCTACCTGGTTAGTGCCTAATGAATAGGTCCTATTTCTACCTGGTTGGTGCCTAATGAATAGGTCCTAGTTCTACCTGGTTGGTGCCTAGTGAATATACCCTATTTCTACATGGGTGGTGCCTAACGAATAGATCATATTTCTACCTGCCTGGTGCCTAATGAATATATCTTATTTCTACCTGATTGGTGCCTAATGAATAGATCCTATTATTACCTGATTGGTGCCTAGTGAATAGATCCTATTTCTACCATGTTGGTGCCTAGTGAATATAACTTATTTCTACCTGGTGTGTGCCTAGTGAATAGATCATATTTCTACCTGGTTGGTGACTAGTGAATAGACCCTATTTCTACCTGGTTGGGGCCTAGTGAATAGATCCTATTTCTACCTGGTTGGTGCCTAGTGAATAGATCCTATTTCTACCTGGTTGGTGCCTAATGAATAGATCCTATTTCTACCTGGTTGGTGCCTAGTGAATACAATATTTCTACCTGGTTGGTGCCTAGTGAATAGATCATATTTCTACCTGGTTGGTGCCTAATGAATAGATCATATTTTAACCTGGTTGGTGCCTAGTGAATATATCAAATTTCTACCTGGTTGGTGCCTAGTGAATATAATATTTCTACCTGGTTGGTATCTAATGAATACATCCTATTTCTACCTGGTTGATGCCTATTGAATACATCATATATCTACCTGGTTGGTGCCTAATGAAATATCCTATTTTCACCTGGTTGGTGCCTAGTGAATAGATCCTATTTCAACCTGGTTGGTGCCAGTGAATAGATCATATTTCTACCTGGTTGGTGCCTAGTGAATATATCCTATTTCTACCTGGTTGGTGCCTAGTGAATAGATCCTATTTCTACCTGGTTGGTGCCTAGTGAATATAACTTATTTCTACCTGGTGTGTGCCTAGTGAATAGATCATATTTCTACCTGGTTGGTGACTAGTGAATATACCCTATTTCTACCTGGTTGGGGCCTAGTGAATAGATCCTATTTCTACCTGGTTGGTGCCTAGTGAATACACTATTTCTACCTGGTTGGTGCCTAATGAAAATACTATTTCTACCTGGTTGGTGCATAATGCATAGATCCTATTTCTACCTGATTGGTGCCTAATGAATAGATCATATTTCTAAGTGATTGGTTCCTAGTGAATATACCCTATTTCTACCTGATTGGTGCCTAATGAATAGGTCCTATTTCTACCTGGTTAGTGCCTAATGAATAGGTCCTATTTCTACCTGGTTGGTGCCTAATGAATAGGTCCTAGTTCTACCTGGTTGGTGCCTAGTGAATATACCCTATTTCTACATGGTTGGTGCCTAATGAATAGATCATATTTCTACCTGCCTGGTGCCTAATGAATATATCTTATTTCTACCTGATTGGTGCCTAATGAATAGATCCTATTTCTACCTGATTGGTGCCTAGTGAATAGATCCTATTTCTACCTGGTTGGTGCCTAGTGAATATAACTTATTTCTACCTGGTGTGTGCCTAGTGAATAGATCATATTTCTACCTGGTTGGTGACTAGTGAATAGACCCTATTTCTACCTGGTTGGGGCCTAGTGAATAGATCCTATTTCTACCTGGTTGGTGCCTAATGAATAGATCCTATTTCTACCTGGTTGGTGCCTAGTGAATACACTATTTCTACCTGGTTGGTGCCTAATGAATATACTATTTCTACCTGGTTGGTGCATAATGAATAGATCCTATTTCTACCTGATTGGTGCCTAATGAATAGATCATATTTCTAAGTGATTGGTTCCTAGTGAATATACCCTATTTCTACCTGATTGGTGCCTAATGAATAGGTCCTATTTCTACCTGGTTGGTGCCTAATGAATAGGTCCTATTTCTACCTGGTTGGTGCCTAATGAATAGGTCCTATTTCTACCTGGTTGGTGCCTAGTGAATATACCCTATTTCTACATGGTTGGTGCCTAATGAATAGATCCTATTTCTACCTGCCTGGTGCCTAATGAATATATCTTATTTCTACCTGATTGGTGCCTAATGAATAAATCCTATTTCTACCTGATTGGTGCCTAGTGAATAGATCCTATTTCTACCTGGTTGGTTACTAGTGAATAGATCATATTCCTACCTGGTTGGTGCCTAGTGAATAGATCCTATTTCTACCTGGTTGGTGCCTAATGAATAGATCCTATTTCTACCTGGTTGGTGCCTAATGAATACACTATTTCTACCTGGTTGGTGCCTAGTGAATAGATCCTATTTCTACCTGGTTGGTGCCTAGTGAATAGATCATATTTTAACCTGGTTGGTGCCTAGTGAATATATCAAATTTCTACCTGGTTGGTGCCTAGTGAATATAATATTTCTACCTGGTTGGTATCTAATGAATAAATCCTATTTCTACCTGGTTGATGCCTATTGAATACTTAATATTTCTACCTGGTTGGTGCCTAATGAAATATCCTATTTCCACCTGGTTGGTGCCTAGTGAATGGATCCTATTTCAACCTGGTTGGTGCCAGTGAATAGATAATATTTCTACCTGGTTGGTGCCTAGTGAATATATCCTATTTCTACCTGGTTGGTGCCTAGTGAATAGATCCTATTTCTACCTGGTTGGTGCCTAGTGCATATAATTTATTTATACCTGGTGTGTGCCTAGTGAATAGATCATATTTCTACCTGGTTGGTGACTAGTGAATATACCCTATTTCTACCTGGTTGGGGCCTAGTGAATAGATCTTATTTCTACCTGGTTGGTGCCTAATGAATAGATCATATTTCTACCTGGTTGGTGCCTAGTGAATACACTATTTCTACCTGGTTGGTGCCTAATGAATATACTATTTCTACCTGGTTGGTGCATAATGCATAGATCCCATTTCTACCTGATTGGTTCCTAATGAATATATCATATTTCTAAGTGATTGGTTCCTAGTGAATATACCCTATTTCTACCTGATTGGTGCCTAATGAATAGGTCCTATTTCTACCTGGTTGGTGCCTAATGAATAGGTCCTATTTCTACCTGGTTGGTGCCTAATGAATAGGTCCTATTTCTACCTGGTTGGTGCCAAGTGAATATACCCTATTTCTACATGGTTGGTGCCTAATGAATAGATCCTATTTCTACCTGCCTGGTGCCTAGTGAATATACCCTATTTCTACATGGTTGGTGCCTAATGAATAGATCCTATTTCTACCTGCCTGGTGCCTAATGAATATATCTTATTTCTACCTGATTGGTGCCTAATGAATAAATCCTATTTCTACCTGATTGGTGCCTAGTGAATAGATCCTATTTCTACCTGGTTGGTTACTAGTGAATAGATCATATTCCTACCTGGTTGGTGCCTAGTGAATAGATCCTATTTCTACCTGGTTGGTGCCTAATGAATAGATCCTATTTCTACCTGGTTGGTGCCTAATGAATACACTATTTCTACCTGGTTGGTGCCTAGTGAATAGATCCTATTTCTACCTGGTTGGTGCCTAGTGAATAGATCATATTTTAACCTGGTTGGTGCCTAGTGAATATATCAAATTTCTACCTGGTTGGTGCCTAGTGAATATAATATTTCTACCTGGTTGGTATCTAATGAATAAATCCTATTTCTACCTGGTTGATGCCTATTGAATACTTAATATTTCTACCTGGTTGGTGCCTAATGAAATATCCTATTTCCACCTGGTTGGTGCCTAGTGAATGGATCCTATTTCAACCTGGTTGGTGCCAGTGAATAGATAATATTTCTACCTGGTTGGTGCCTAGTGAATATATCCTATTTCTACCTGGTTGGTGCCTAGTGAATAGATCCTATTTCTACCTGGTTGGTGCCTAGTGCATATAATTTATTTATACCTGGTGTGTGCCTAGTGAATAGATCATATTTCTACCTGGTTGGTGACTAGTGAATATACCCTATTTCTACCTGGTTGGGGCCTAGTGAATAGATCTTATTTCTACCTGGTTGGTGCCTAATGAATAGATCATATTTCTACCTGGTTGGTGCCTAGTGAATACACTATTTCTACCTGGTTGGTGCCTAATGAATATACTATTTCTACCTGGTTGGTGCATAATGCATTGATCCCATTTCTACCTGATTGGTTCCTAATGAATATATCATATTTCTAAGTGATTGGTTCCTAGTGAATATACCCTATTTCTACCTGATTGGTGCCTAATGAATAGGTCCTATTTCTACCTGGTTGGTGCCTAATGAATAGGTCCTATTTCTACCTGGTTGGTGCCTAATGAATAGGTCCTATTTCTACCTGGTTGGTGCCAAGTGAATATACCCTATTTCTACATGGTTGGTGCCTAATGAATAGATCCTATTTCTACCTGCCTGGTGCCTAATGAATAGATTCTATTTCTACCTGATTGGTGCCTAATGAATAGATTATATTTCTACCTGATTGGTGCCCAGTGAATAGATCCTATTTCTACCTGGTTGGTGCCTAACGAATAGATCATATTTCTACCTAATTGGTGCCTAGTGAATAGATCATATTTCTACCTGATTTGTGCCTAGTAAATATATCCTATTTCTACCTGGTTGGTGCCTAGTGAATATACACTAATTAAACCTGGTTGGTGTCTAGTGCTCTATTTCTACCTGATTGGTTCCTAGTGAATATGCCCTATTTCTACCTTGTTGGTACCTAGTGAATAGACCTTATTTCTACCTGGTTGGTGCCTAGTGAATAGACTATATTTCTACCTGCTTGGTGCCTAGTGAATAGACCCTATTTTGTTGGTGCTAAGTGAATATACTATTTCTACCTGATTGGTGCCTAGTGAATAGACTCTATTTCTACCTGGTTGGTGCCTAGTGAATAGACTCTATTTCTACCTGGTTGGTGCCTAGTAATATTTCTACCTGGTTGTTGCCTAGTGATTAGACTCTATTTCTACCTGATTGGTGCCTAGTGAATAGATCATATTTCTACCTGGTTGGTGGCTAGTGAACAGACTCTATTTCTACCTGGTTGGTGCCTAGTGAATAGACTCTATTTCTACCTGGTTTGTGCCTAATGAAAATACTATATTTATACCGGGTTGGTGCCTAGTGAATAGACTCTATTTCTACCTGGTTGGTGCCTGGTGAATATACTATATTTATACCTGTTTGGTGCCTAGTGAATAGACTCTATTTCTAGATGATTGGTGTCTAGAGAATAGACTATATTTCTACCTGGTTGTTGCATAGTGAATATACCCTATTTCTACCTGGTTGGTGCCTAGTGTATAGATCCTATTTCTACCTGGATGGTGCCTAATGAATATATCCTATTTATACCTGGTTGGTCCCTAATGAATAGATCCTATTTCTACCTGATTGGTGCCTAGTGAATAAATCCTATTTCTACTTGGTTGGTGCCTTTTGAATATATCCTATTTCTTACTGGTTGGTGCCTAGTGAATAGATCCTATTTCTACCTGCTTGGTGCCTAGTGAATAGATCCTACTTATACCTGGTTGATGCCTAATGAATATATCATATTTCTACCTGGTTGATTCATAATGAAAATATCATATTTCTACCTGGTTGGTGCCTAGTGAATATACTATTTCTACCTGGTTGGTGCCTAATGAATATACTATATTTATACCTGTTTGGTGCCTAGTGAATAGACTCTATTTCTAAATGATTGGTGTCTAGAGAATAGACTATATTTCTACCTGGTTGTTGCATAGTGAATATACCCTATTTCTACCTGGTTGGTGCCTAGTGAATAGATCCTATTTCTACCTGGTTGGTGCCTAATGAATATATCCTATTTATACCTGGTTGGTCCCTAATGAATAGATCCTATTTCTACCTTATTGGTGCCTAGTGAATAAATCCTATTTCTACTTGGTTGGTGCCTATTGAATATATCCTATTTCTTACTGGTTGGTGCCTAGTGAATAGATCCTATTTCTACCTGCTTGATGCCTAGTGAATAGATCCTACTTATACCTGGTTGATGCCTAATGAATAGATCATATTTCTACCTGGTTGATTCATAATGAAAATATCATATTTCTACCTGGTTGGTGCCTAGTGAATATACTATTTCTACCTGGATGGTGCCTAATGAATAAATCATATTTCTACCTTGTTGGTGCCTAATGAAAATATCCTATTTCTACCTGGTTGGTGCCTAATGAATAGATCCTATTTCTACCTGGTTGGTGCCTAGTGAATACACCCTATTTCTACCTGGTTGATGCCTAATGAAAATATCCTATTTCTACCTGGTTGGTGCCTAATGAATAGATCCTATTTCTACCTGGTTGGTGCCTAGGGAATATACCCTATTTCTACCTGGTTGGTGCCTAGTGAATAGATCATATTTCTACCTGGTTGGTGCCTAGTGAATATATCCTGTTTCTACCTGGTTGGTGCCTAGTGAATAGACACTATTTCTACCTTGTTGGTGCCTAGTGAATAATCATAGTTCTACCTGGTTGGTGCCTAGTGAATAGAACCTATTTCAACCTGGTTAGTGCCTAGTGAATAGATCCTTTTTCTACCTGGTTGGTGCCTAGTGAATATATCCTATTTCTACCTGGTTGGTGCCTAGTGAATAGATCCTATTTCTACCTGGTTGGTGCCTAGTGAATATACCCTATTTCTACCTGGTTGGGTTCTAGTGAATATATTCTATTTCTACCCTGTTGATGACTAGTGAATATATCCTATTCCTACCTGGTTGGTGCCTAGTGAATAGATCCTATTTCTACCTAGTTGGTGCCTGATGAATAGATCCTATTTCTACCCTGTTGGTGCCTAGTGAATACACTATTTCTACCTGGTTGGTGCCTAGTGAATATACTATTTCTACCTGGTTGGTGCCTAATGAATACATCCCATTTCTACCTGATTGGTGCCTATCGAATAGATCCTATTTCTAAGTGATTGGTTCCTAGTGAATATACCCTATTTCTACATGGTTGGTGCCTAGTGAAAACACAATTTCTACCTGGTTGGTGCCTAGTGAATATACTATTTCAACCTGGTTGGTGCCTAGTGAATAGATCCTATTTCTACCTGGTTGGTGCCTAATGAATAGATCCTATTTCTACCTGGTTGGTGCCTAGTGAATAGACACTATTTCTACCTTGTTGTTGCCTAGTGAAAATATCATATTTCTACCTGGTTGGTGCCTAGTGAATAGATCCTATTTCAACCTGGTTAGTGCCTAGTGAATAGATCATATTTCTACCTGGTTGGTGCCTATTGAATAGATCCTATTTCTACCTGGTTGGTGCCTAGTGAATACACTATTTCTACCTGGTTGGTGACTAGTGAATAGATCATATTTCTACCTGGTCGGTGACTAGTGAATAGATCCTATTTCTACCTGGTTGGTGCCTAGTGAATAGATCCTATTCCTACCTGGTTGGTGCCTAGTGAATAGATCATATTTCTACCTTGTTGGTGCCTAATGAATAGATCCTATTTCTACCTGATTGGTGCCTAGTGAATACATTATTTCTACCTGGTTGGTGCCTAGTGAATATACTATTTCTACCTGGTTGGTGCCTAATGAATACATCCTTTTTCTACCTGGTTGATGCCTAATGAATAGATCATATTTCTACCTGGTTGATTCATAATGAAAATATCATATTTCTACCTGGTTGGTGCCTAGTGAATATACTATTTCTACCTGGTTGGTGCCTAATGAATAAATCATATTTCTACCTTGTTGGTGCCTAATGAAAATATCCTATTTCTACCTGGTTGGTGCCTAATGAATAGATCCTATTTCTACCTGGTTGGTGCCTAATGAATACACCCTATTTCTACCTGGTTGATGCCTAATGAAAATATCCTATTTCTACCTGGTTGGTGCCTAATGAATAGATCCTATTTCTACCTGGTTGGTGCCTAGGGAATATACCCTATTTCTACCTGGTTGGTGCCTAGTGAATAGATCATATTTCTACCTGGTTGGTGCCTAGTGAATATATCCTGTTTCTACCTGGTTGGTGCCTAGTGAATAGACACTATTTCTACCTTGTTGGTGCCTAGTGAATAATCATAGTTCTACCTGGTTGGTGCCTAGTGAATAGAACCTATTTCAACCTGGTTAGTGCCTAGTGAATAGATCCTTTTTCTACCTGGTTGGTGCCTAGTGAATATATCCTATTTCTACCTGGTTGGTGCCTAGTGAATAGATCCTATTTCTACCTGGTTGGTGCCTAGTGAATATACCCTATTTCTACCTGGTTGGGGCCTAGTGAATATATTCTATTTCTACCCTGTTGATGACTAGTGAATATATCCTATTCCTACCTGGTTGGTGCCTAGTGAATAGATCCTATTTCTACCTAGTTGGTGCCTGATGAATAGATCCTATTTCTACCCTGTTGGTGCCTAGTGAATACACTATTTCTACCTGGTTGGTGCCTAGTGAATATACTATTTCTACCTGGTTGGTGCCTAATGAATACATCCCATTTCTACCTGATTGGTGCCTATCGAATAGATCCTATTTCTAAGTGATTGGTTCCTAGTGAATATACCCTATTTCTACATGGTTGGTGCCTAGTGAAAACACAATTTCTACCTGGTTGGTGCCTAGTGAATATACTATTTCAACCTGGTTGGTGCCTAGTGAATATACTATTTCAACCTGGTTGGTGCCTAGTGAATAGATCCTATTTCTACTTGGTTGGTGCCTAATGAATAGATCCTATTTCTACCTGGTTGGTGCCTAGTGAATAGACACTATTTCTACCTTGTTGTTGCCTAGTGAAAATATCATATTTCTACCTGGTTGGTGCCTAGTGAATAGATCCTATTTCAACCTGGTTAGTGCCTAGTGAATAGATCATATTTCTACCTGGTTGGTGCCTATTGAATAGATCCTATTTCTACCTGGTTGGTGCCTAGTGAATACACTATTTCTACCTGGTTGGTGACTAGTGAATAGATCATATTTCTACCTGGTTGGTGACTAGTGAATAGATCCTATTTCTACCTGGTTGGTGCCTAGTGAATAGATCCTATTCCTACCTGGTTGGTGCCTAGTGAATAGATCATATTTCTACCTTGTTGGTGCCTAATGAATAGATCCTATTTCTACCTGATTGGTGCCTAGTGAATACATTATTTCTACCTGGTTGGTGCCTAGTGAATATACTATTTCTACCTGGTTGGTGCCTAATGAATACATCCTTTTTCTACCTGATTGGTGCCAAATGAATAGATCCTATTTCTAAGTGATTGGTTCCTAGTGAATATACCCTATTTCTACCTGGTTGGTGCCTAGTGAAAACACTATTTCTACCTGGTTGGTGCCTATTGAATATACTATTTCTACCTTGTTGGTGCCTAGTGAATAAATCATTTTTCTACGTGGTTGGTGCCTAGTGTATAGATCCTATTTCAACCTGGTTAGTGCCTAGTGAATAGATCATATTTCTACCTGGTTGGTGCCTAGTGAATAGAATCTATTTCTACCTGGTTGTTGCCTAGTGAATACACTATTTCTACCTGGTTGGTGACTAGTGAATAGATCCTATTCCTACCTTGTTGGTGCCTAGTGAATAGATCCTATTTCTACCTGGTTGATGTCTAATGAAAATATCCTATATCTACGTGGTAGGTGCCCAATGAAAATATCCTGTTTCTACCTGGTTGGTGCCTAGTGAATAGATCCTATTCCTACCTGGTTGTTGCCTAATGAATAGATCCTATTTATACCTGGTTGTTGCCTAGGGAATATACCATATTTCTACCTGGATGGTGCCTAGTGAATATAATATTTCTACCTGGTTGGTGCCTAGTGAATAGATCGTATTTCTACCTGGTTGGCGCCTGGTGAATAGATCCTATTTCTACCTGGTTGGTGCCTAGTGAATAGATCCTATTTCTACCTGGTTGGTGCCTAGTGAATATACCCTATTTCTACCTGGTTGGGGCCTAGTGAATATATTCTATTTCTACCCTGTTGATGACTAGTGAATATATCCTATTCCTACCTGGTTGGTGCCTAGTGAATAGATCCTATTTCTACCTAGTTGGTGCCTGATGAATAGATCCTATTTCTACCCTGTTGGTGCCTAGTGAATACACTATTTCTACCTGGTTGGTGCCTAGTGAATATACTATTTCTACCTGGTTGGTGCCTAATGAATACATCCCATTTCTACCTGATTGGTGCCTATCGAATAGATCCTATTTCTAAGTGATTGGTTCCTAGTGAATATACCCTATTTCTACATGGTTGGTGCCTAGTGAAAACACAATTTCTACCTGGTTGGTGCCTAGTGAATATACTATTTCAACCTGGTTGGTGCCTAGTGAATAGATCCTATTTCTACCTGGTTGGTGCCTAATGAATAGATCCTATTTCTACCTGGTTGGTGCCTAGTGAATAGACACTATTTCTACCTTGTTGTTGCCTAGTGAAAATATCATATTTCTACCTGGTTGGTGCCTAGTGAATAGATCCTATTTCAACCTGGTTAGTGCCTAGTGAATAGATCATATTTCTACCTGGTTGGTGCCTATTGAATAGATCCTATTTCTACCTGGTTGGTGCCTAGTGAATACACTATTTCTACCTGGTTGGTGACTAGTGAATAGATCATATTTCTACCTGGTTGGTGACTAGTGAATAGATCCTATTTCTACCTGGTTGGTGCCTAGTGAATAGATCCTATTCCTACCTGGTTGGTGCCTAGTGAATAGATCATATTTCTACCTTGTTGGTGCCTAATGAATAGATCCTATTTCTACCTGATTGGTGCCTAGTGAATACATTATTTCTACCTGGTTGGTGCCTAGTGAATATACTATTTCTACCTGGTTGGTGCCTAATGAATACATCCTTTTTCTACCTGGTTGATGCCTAATGAATAGATCATATTTCTACCTGGTTGATTCATAATGAAAATATCATATTTCTACCTGGTTGGTGCCTAGTGAATATACTATTTCTACCTGGTTGGTGCCTAATGAATAAATCATATTTCTACCTTGTTGGTGCCTAATGAAAATATCCTATTTCTACCTGGTTGGTGCCTAATGAATATATCCTATTTCTACCTGGTTGGTGCCTAGTGAATACACCCTATTTCTACCTGGTTGATGCCTAATGAAAATATCCTATTTCTACCTGGTTGGTGCCTAATGAATAGATCCTATTTCTACCTGGTTGGTGCCTAGGGAATATACCCTATTTCTACCTGGTTGGTGCCTAGTGAATAGATCATATTTCTACCTGGTTGGTGCCTAGTGAATATATCCTGTTTCTACCTGGTTGGTGCCTAGTGAATAGACACTATTTCTACCTTGTTGGTGCCTAGTGAATAATCATAGTTCTACCTGGTTGGTGCCTAGTGAATAGAACCTATTTCAACCTGGTTAGTGCCTAGTGAATAGATCCTTTTTCTACCTGGTTGGTGCCTAGTGAATATATCCTATTTCTACCTGGTTGGTGCCTAGTGAATAGATCCTATTTCTACCTGGTTGGTGCCTAGTGAATATACCCTATTTCTACCTGGTTGGGGCCTAGTGAATATATTCTATTTCTACCCTGTTGATGACTAGTGAATATATCCTATTCCTACCTGGTTGGTGCCTAGTGAATAGATCCTATTTCTACCTAGTTGGTGCCTGATGAATAGATCCTATTTCTACCCTGTTGGTGCCTAGTGAATACACTATTTCTACCTGGTTGGTGCCTAGTGAATATACTATTTCTACCTGGTTGGTGCCTAATGAATACATCCCATTTCTACCTGATTGGTGCCTATCGAATAGATCCTATTTCTAAGTGATTGGTTCCTAGTGAATATACCCTATTTCTACATGGTTGGTGCCTAGTGAAAACACAATTTCTACCTGGTTGGTGCCTAGTGAATATACTATTTCAACCTGGTTGGTGCCTAGTGAATAGATCCTATTTCTACCTGGTTGGTGCCTAATGAATAGATCCTATTTCTACCTGGTTGGTGCCTAGTGAATAGACACTATTTCTACCTTGTTGTTGCCTAGTGAAAATATCATATTTCTACCTGGTTGGTGCCTAGTGAATAGATCCTATTTCAACCTGGTTAGTGCCTAGTGAATAGATCATATTTCTACCTGGTTGGTGCCTATTGAATAGATCCTATTTCTACCTGGTTGGTGCCTAGTGAATACACTATTTCTACCTGGTTGGTGACTAGTGAATAGATCATATTTCTACCTGGTTGGTGACTAGTGAATAGATCCTATTTCTACCTGGTTGGTGCCTAGTGAATAGATCCTATTCCTACCTGGTTGGTGCCTAGTGAATAGATCATATTTCTACCTTGTTGGTGCCTAATGAATAGATCCTATTTCTACCTGATTGGTGCCTAGTGAATACATTATTTCTACCTGGTTGGTGCCTAGTGAATATACTATTTCTACCTGGTTGGTGCCTAATGAATACATCCTTTTTCTACCTGATTGGTGCCTAATGAATAGATCCTATTTCTAAGTGATTGGTTCCTAGTGAATATACCCTATTTCTACCTGGTTGGTGCCTAGTGAAAACACTATTTCTACCTGGTTGGTGCCTATTGAATATACTATTTCTACCTTGTTGGTGCCTAGTGAATAAATCATTTTTCTACGTGGTTGGTGCCTAGTGTATAGATCCTATTTCAACCTGGTTAGTGCCTAGTGAATAGATCATATTTCTACCTGGTTGGTGCCTAGTGAATAGAATCTATTTCTACCTGGTTGTTGCCTAGTGAATACACTATTTCTACCTGGTTGGTGACTAGTGAATAGATCCTATTCCTACCTTGTTGGTGCCTAGTGAATAGATCCTATTTCTACCTGGTTGATGTCTAATGAAAATATCCTATATCTACGTGGTAGGTGCCCAATGAAAATATCCTGTTTCTACCTGGTTGGTGCCTAGTGAATAGATCCTATTTCTACCTGGTTGGTGACTAGTGAATAGATCCTATTCCTACCTGGTTGTTGCCTAATGAATAGATCCTATTTATACCTGGTTGTTGCCTAGGGAATATACCATATTTCTACCTGGATGGTGCCTAGTGAATATAATATTTCTACCTGGTTGGTGCCTAGTGAATAGATCGTATTTCTACCTGGTTGGCGCCTGGTGAATAGATCCTATTTCTACCTGGTTGGTGCCTAGTGAATAGATCCTATTTCTACCTGGTTGGTGCCTAGTGAATAGATCCTATTTCAACCTGGTTGGTGCCTAGTGAATATATCCTATTTCTACCTGGTTGGTGCCTATTGAATATAATATTTCTACCTGGTTGATGCCTAATGAATAGATCCTATTTCTACCTGGTTGGTGCCTAATGAATATATCCTATTTCTACCTGGTTGGTGCTTAAAGAATAGATCCTATTTCTACCTGGTTGGTGACTAGGGAATATACCCTATTTCTACCTGGTTGGTGCCTAGTAAATATATCCTATTTCTACCTGGTTGGTGCCTAGTGAATATATCCTATTTCTACCTGGTTGGTGCCTAATGAATAGATCCTATTTCTACCTGGTTGGTGCCTAATGAATAGATCCTATTTCTACCTGGTTGGTGCCTAGTGAATATACACTATTTCTACCTTGTTGGTGCCAAGTGAATAAATTATATTTCTACCTGGTTGGTGCCTAGTGAATATATCCTTTTTCAACCTGGTTAGTGCCTAGTGAATAGATCCTATTTCTACCTGGTTGGTGCCTAGTGAATAGATCATATTTATACCTGGTTGGTGCCTAATGAAAAGACCCTATTTCTACCTGGTTGGTGCCTAGTGAATAGACTATATTTCTACCTGCTTGGTGCCTAGCGAATAGACCCTTTTTTTGTTGGTGCCTAGTGAATAGACTATTTCTACCTGATTGGTGCCTAGTGAATATATAATATTTCTACCTGGTTGGTGCCTAGTGAATATAATATTTATACCTGGTTGATGCCTAATGAATAGATCCTATTTCTACCTGGTTGGTGCCTAATGAAAATATCCTATTTCTACCTGGTTGGTGCCTAATGAATAGATCCTATTGCTACCTGGTTGGTGACTAGGGAATATACCCTATTTCTACCTGGTTGGTGCCTAGTGAATATATCCTATTTCTACCTGGTTGGTGCCTAGTGAATAGATCATATTTCTACCTGGTTGGTGCCTAATGAATAGATCCTATTTCTACCTGGTTGGTGCCTAATGAATAGATCCTATTTCTACCTGGTTGGTTCCTAGTGAATATACACTATTTCTACCTTGTTGTTGCCAAGTGAATAAATTATATTTCTACCTGGTTGGTGCCTAGTGAATATATCCTATTTCAACCTGGTTAGTGCCTAGTGAATAGATCCTATTTCTACCTGGTTGGTGCCTAGTGAATAGACTATATTTCTACCTGCTTGGTGCCTAGCGAATAGACCCTTTTTTTGTTGGTGCCTAGTGAATAGACTATTTCTACCTGATTGGTGCCTAGTGAATAGACTCTATTTCTACCTGGTTGGTGCCTAGTAAACAGACTCTATTTCTATCTGGTTGGTGCCTAATGAATAGACTCTATTTCTACCTGGTTTGTGCCTAGTGAATAGACTCTATTTCTACCTGGTTGGTGCCCAGTGAATAGATCATATTTCTACCTGGTTGGTGCCTAGTGAATAGACTATATTTATACCTGGTTGGTGCCTAGTGAATATACTCTATTTCTAGATGATTGGTGTCTAGAAAATATACTCTATTTCTACCTATTTGGTGCATAGTGAATAGACTCTATTTCTACCTGATTGGTGCCTAGTAATATTTCTACCTGATTGGTGCCTAGTGAATAGACTATATTTCTACCTGATTGGTGCCTAGTGAATAGACTATATTTCTAGATGATTGGTGCCTAGAGAATAGACTCTATTTCTAGATGATTGGTGTCTAGAGAATAGACTATATTTCTACCTGGTTGGTGCATAGTGAATAGACTCTATTTCTACCTGATTGGTGCCTAGTAATATTTCTACCTGATTGGTGCCTAATGAATAGACTATTTTTCTACCTGATTGGTGCCTAGTGAAAAGACTCTATTTCTACCTCATTGGTGCCTAGTGAATAGACTCTATTTCTACCTGATTGGTGCCCAGTGAATATAATGTCTTTCTATCTGGGCCTGTCTTAGGGGCCATAAAGAGAAGGTAGGGGAGGAGAACAAAACTCTTTTAACTGAAAATCTAAAACTTGTACCTCCCCTTTTTACTCTGTTATACGACCTTGGCTGGTTTATAGTTGGGTCTTTCCACGAAATGAGTCCCTTTTGAGTAGTGTAACTTCATTTTAAAAAAAAGACTGTTAGGTGCCAAATAAAGTTACACGGTTGACCGTAACAGGGTTGATGATTTCATCTTAAATCAACCATAAATCTCCAGGGGAATGAAAGCTTGTTGTGTGCAACAGGGAGAGGCAATTGAATGCAGGCTGCTGGAATATTGAACCTGAAAATACCTCTGAGGATAATTCTATTGCCATGGCCTTACAGCGTGCTAGGCTCTGTGCTGCGGTGGTAGTAGCCTAGTAAACAAACACACACACACACACACACACACACACACACACACTCACACACACACACACACACACACACACGCACACAAACACATACACACACACACACACACACACACACACAGCAGTTGACTGAAACAGTCTTCAGTAACAGCTTCCTAACCTGCTGATACCATTATTCTTCTCACATGGGGCTCTGGTCAAAAGTAGTGCACTATATGAAAGGGAATTGGGTGCCATTTGGGACGAAGCCTTGCTGAGGTTCTATTAGGTTCCATTAGCTGAGTGAGAACAGCATTACAAAATATAAAAACATATTCCACATACAATATAGTCAAGATGAAGTAGCCATTTGAATGGTACCGACTTGTTTGAATATCCAGTTGAAGTCAGAAGTTTACAGTACACTTAGGTTGGAGTCATTAAAACTTGTTTTTCAACCACTCCACACATTTCTTGTTAACAAACTATAGTTTTGGCAAGTCGGTTAGGACATCTACTTTGTGCATGACAAAAGTAATTTTTTCCAACAATTGTTTACAGACAGATTATTTCACTTACAATTCACTGTATCACAATTCCAGTGGGTCAGAAGTTTACATAAACTAAGTTGACTGTGCCTTTAAACAGCTTGTAAAATTCCAGAAAATGATGTCATGGCTTTAGAAGCTTCTGATAGGCTAATTGACATCATTTGAGTCAATTGAAGGTGTACCTGTGGATGAATTTCAAGGCCTACCTTCAAACTCAGTGCCGCTTTGCTTGACATCATGGGAAAATCAAAAGAAATCAGCCAAGACCTCAGCAAAAAAATTGTATTGTTCATCCTTGGGAGCAATTTCCAAATGCCTGAAGGTACCATGGGACCACGCAGCCGTCATACCGCTCAGGAAGGAGACGCATTCTGTCTCCTAGAGATGAACGTACTTTGGTGCGAAAAGTGCATATCAATTCCAGAACAACAGCAAAGGACCTTGTGAAGATGCTGGAGGAAACAGGTACAAAGGTATCTATATCCTCAATAAAACAAGTCCTATATCGACATAACCTGAAAAACCGCTCAGCAAGGAAGAAGCCACTGCACATGGTTTGCAACTGCACATGGGGACAAAGATCGTACTTTTTGGAGAAATGTCCTCTGGTCTGATGAAACAAAAATAGAACTGTTTGGCCATAATGACCATCGTTATGTTTGGAGGAAAAAGGGGATAGCTTGCAAGCCGAAGAACATCATGCTGTGGGGGTGCTTTGCTGCAGGAGGGACTGGTGCACTTCACAAAATAGATGGCATCATGAGGAAGGAAAATTATGTATATATATTGAAGCAACATCTCAAGACATCAGTCAGGAAGTTAAAGCTTGGTCGCAAATGGGTCATTCAAATGGACAATGACCCCAAGCATACTTGCAAAGTTGTGGCAAAATGGCTTAAGGACAACAAAGTCAAAGTATTGGAGTGGCCATCACAAAGCCCTGACCTCAATCCTATAGAAAATGTGTGGGCAGAACTGAAAAAGCGTGTGCGAGCAAGGAGGCCTACAAACCTGACTCAGTTACACCAGCTCTGTCAGGAGGAATGGGCCAAAATTCACCTAACTTATTGTGGGAAGCTTGGGTTCTATATGGTTGTCTGGTGGGTATATAGATGGTTGTCTGGTGGGTTCTATATGGTTGTCTGGTGGGTTACAGATGCTGGTACAACTTCTGAAGCAAAGGAAGTCTGTCAAGCCAAGATATTTTAGAGCAGGAAGATCAAACAGTTCCTCTTACATGAAGGCTATAGTCTTGAAGGACATAACACCCACCAGACAACCATCTGGAACCCACCAGACAACCATCTAGATACCCACCAGACAACCATCTAGAACCCACCAGACAACTATCTAGAACCCACCAGACAACCATCTAGAACCCACCAGACAACCATCTAGAACCCACCAGACAACCATCTGTAACCCACCAGACAACCATCTAGAACCCACCAGACAACCATCTGTAACCCACCAGACAACCATCTGTAACCCACCAGACAACCATCTAGAACCCACCAGACAACCATCTGTAACCCACCAGACAACCATCTCGAACACACCAGACAACCATCTAGAACCCACCAGACAACCATCTCGAACACACCAGACAACCATCTGTAACCCACCAGACAACCATCTGTAACCCACCAGACAACAATCTAGAAACCACCAGACAACCATCTGTAACCCACCAGACAACCATCTGTAACCCACCAGACAACAATCTAGAAACCACCAGACAACCATCTGTAACCCACCAGACAACCATCTAGAACCCACCAGACAACCATCTAGAACCCACCAGACAACAATCTAGAATCTCTATATCTCCATTCAGCTTATCTTTACTATTGTCTGTCTGTTCTTCTTTATCAGTGGTTCTGTAGCCTTCAGTTGTTCCCTGTTCTTTCTCAGATCTGGACATAATGTGTTTGCTGGTGGATGAACAAAAGGTCAAGAAGCAGGCAAGTCAATCCTGTCAATGAATTTCACAGAAAATGTAAATGATAAAAATAGGACTAGTAAAAGCTTCCTGAACTAAGCAATCTAGTAGGCTCATAGGTTTCTAGGGCATTGTGGATGAGGTTAGAGTAAGGGCTGAAACCATGAGCTACGGCTCACAGGTTCAATCCCAGTGCTTGTCACTCGTTTAATTTTTTTCTGTTTTAAACCTATCCCAAACCTTAACCCTTACATTACCACTCAGAATTAACTTTTGCGCAGTTTGACTGATATGTGACATAAAGGTAACTGCCCAAATAATGAAAACACTTGAGTAAATGAGGGATACAAAGTACTGTATATTGAAAGCAGGTGCTTCCACACAGGTGTGGTTCCTGAGTTAATCAAGCAATTAACATCCCATCATTGATTTCCTCCCGGCCGGCTCGTCCCTCCCCTCCTGCTCCGTGGCTGAGGGACTCATTGTGAGCTTACAGTACAGGGCTGCAGGCAGCTGAGTGAAAATGGAGGAAATCTAAACTTCTGGAGAACCTATCATCCTTTCACTCCCTCCGCTCTACCTTCTTTTCCTCTGTATCCACTACTAAAGCCACTTTCTACCACTCTAAATTTCAAGCTTCTGCCTCTAACCCTAGGAAACTATTTTCCACATTCTCCTCCCTCCTTAATCCTCCACCCCCTCCCTCCCTCTCTGCGGATGACTTTGTCAACCACTTTGAATAAAAGGTTGACAACATCCGCTACACATTCACTCAGCCTATTGAGTCCACTGGTCCCACTCACACAGAACTACACTATGCCTTGACCTCTTTCTACCCTCTCTCTCCAGATGACATCCTGCGACTAGTGAGGTCTGGCTGCCTGACAACCTGCATGCTTGACAGCATCCCCTCCACCCTTCTCCAGACCATCTCTGGAGGCCTTCTCCCATTCGTCACTTCCCTCATCAACTCATCCCTGACCACTGGCTGTGTCCCCTCTGACCTCAAAATGGCCCAAGTTGCTCCCCTCCTTAAGCAACCAACACTCGACTCATCTGACGTCAAAAACTACAGACTT
Organism: Coregonus lavaretus; assembly: GCF_964263955.1. Classification (NCBI taxonomy): domain Eukaryota; kingdom Metazoa; phylum Chordata; class Actinopteri; order Salmoniformes; family Salmonidae; genus Coregonus; species Coregonus lavaretus. The sequence continues at coordinate 67,494 of NW_028159447.1, forward strand.
GTATCCCTTCTTCTTTTCTTTTCAAAACACTTGACACCCAGGTGGCGACACGTATCTCTGCATGCCTGGCAGATATCTCAACTTGTATTTCAGCCCACCACCTCAAGTGCAACCTCGACAAGACGGAGCTGCTCTTCCTCCCGGGGAAGGCCTGCCCGCTCAAAGACCTCTCCATCATGGTTGACAACTCCATAGTGTCGCCCTCCCAGTGCAAAGAACCTTGTCGTGACCCTGGACAACACCCTGGCATTCTCTGCAAGCAGCCCGCCTGGTTTTCAACCTTTCCAAGTTCTCCCATGTCACCCCACTCCTCCGCACACTCCACTGGCTTCCAGTCGAAGCTTGCATCCACTACGAGACCATGGTGCTTACCTACGGAACAGCAAGAGGAACTGCCCCTCCCTCCCTTCAGGCTATGCTCAAACCCTACACCCCAACCCTAGCACTCCGTTCTGCCACCTCAGGTCCCTTGGTCCTCCCACCCCTACAGGAGGGCAGCTCCCGCTAAGCCCAGTCCAAGCTCTTCTCTGTCCTGGCACCCCAATGGTGGAACCAGCTTCCCACTGAAGCTAGGACAGCAGAGTCCCTGCCCATCTTCCGAAAACATCTGAACACCCCCCCCCCCCCCCCCCCAGCCTCCCTTCTAGCTCTGACTCTACTGATAGCTACGTTATTGAGGAAAAATGTACTTTCTATGCCTGTGATATGTGGTTGTCCCACCTAGCTATCTTAAGATGAATGCACTAACTGTAAGTTGCTCTGGATAAGAGCATCTGCTAAATGACTAAAATGTAAATGTAAAATGCTTAGGGTCATGTATAAAAATGCTGGGCAGGCCATTATTTTGGCTACCATGGCTATGCCCCCATAGGATGACAATGCCCCCATCCAAAGGGTACAAGTGTTCACTGAATGGTTTGATGAGCATGAAAACAATGTAAACCATATGCCATGGCCGTCTCAGTCACTAGATCTCAACCCAATTGAACACTTATGGGAGATTCTGGAGCTGCGCCTGAGACAGTGTTTTCCACCACCATCAATAAAACACCAAATTATGGAATTACTTGTCGAAGAATGGTGTCGCATCCCTCCAATAGAGTTCCAGACACTTGTAGAATCTATGCCAAGGTGCATTGAAGCTGTTCTGGCTAGTGGTTTCCCAATGCCCTATTAAGACACTTTATGTGGGGATACAATCTTCCCAGCTCTGCAGATTTGGCTGTGAAGAGACAGAATCATTAGATCATTTGTTTTGGTACTGTCCATTTGTAGCTTGTTTCTGGACACAGGTCCAGGAATGGCTGAAGGATTGCAATATTTGCATGGAGCTGACCCTGCAGATAGCACTACTGGGTGATAGTCATGGTCAATCGATGAATAATATAACAATACTTTTAGCAAAGATGTTTATTTTCAATTCACAAACTGTAGAAACAATTAGAATAGAAAGGTTCAGAACTTTTGTAAAACATCACAGTTGAAAAATATATGGCAAATAGAAATCCAATATGGATGGTGTTAAGAGATAGATGGGAGGTGTTGAATGGAGCTGAAGGATGGGACTAATAACAACAACTATTAACAGCAAGATAACTAGTGTAGGACATGCTGTGTCCATAATATAACCCACATAATGTATGTGGGTTATATATTGTGAAAGAGCACAGTTAGAAAGATATGGCATATAGAAGCATACCAGATGGACATCATGAAAATGATCGGAGGAAGTTCAGGAGTAAAAACAAACAAAATATAATTATTGACTGTGTCCATAAAATGTATATAGTATGTATAAGCATGAAGTAGAGGCCTAAGCATTGTTGTCCAATTAGGGAAAGGGTGGTGGGGTTGGAAAGTAATAAAGGGATATATATATATATATTTTTTTTTTTTTAAAGGATATGTATGTATGTATATATATATATATGTATGTGTGTGTATGTGCATATGTATATATTTATTTATATATTTATATGTATATATGCAACAACAAAAAAAAGAAAAACATGGGGGATTGGAAGTGATGCAGACAATTACATTGATGGAAGTTACACTCTATCTGCTATATTAAGCTGATCTACCCCCTAAAAAAAAAAAATGTTATGTTGGGGTTTCCTTTATTTTAACACTTAAATAAAGGAAACACATCAAACGTGCTAGAGATATTTCTATAGACATGATGTGTCCGTGTGTGTGTGTGTGTGTGTTTGCGTTGCTTAGTGATTGCTATCCCTCTATTTCTAAAGATGTTTCCATGCTAGCCTCTCTCTGGCAGAGAGATGGAGGTAGGATATGATGTGTGTGAGTTCAGGTGTGTGTGTGTGTGTGTGTGTGTGTGTGTGTGTGTGTGTGTGTGTGAATGTGATTGTGTATAAATTAGACAAACAGACGGGTGTGAAACAGAATATAAGAGGGCCGTTTACCCTCTGCTGCTGGCCAGGAAGCTGGAGGTCAACAGAGCATTTCGATTGGATGAAAAGTCCCTGGAGCTAATCAAAACACCCCGTTAGAGACCATCTGTGTGTTAGTTAAGGGCCTAAGGTGTGTTTCTGTTGTTGTTGTTATTGTTTGTCTGTTTATTTGGTGTTTTCTCCCTCTGTGTGAAACATCATTCAGAAGTGTGGCCAATCTTCTGGTGTGTGTGTATGTGTGTGTGTGTGTGTGTGTGTGTGTGTGTGTGTGTGTGTGTGTGTGTGTGTGTGTGTGTGTGTGTGTGTGTGTGTGTGTGTGTGCGCACGTGTGTTTCTGTGTGTGTGTTTCTGTGTGTGTGCGTGTGTGTGAGTGTGTATACTGATCACTGTCAAGTGACCAACCCTGGTTTTCCCATGTTCCCTACCTTTAATTATAAACCTCAATCACTCCACTGCCTGACTGCTCGACTGGCGGCTGTCTCTCTCTGTGTGTGTGTGTGTGTGTGTTGACGTGTTTAACCATTCTTGTGGTAACCAGAAGTCCCCACATGAATAGTAAACAAACAAAAAATTGACCAACGGGGACATTTTGTTAGTCCCCATGAGGTCAAATGCTATTTCTAGGGGGTTTACGGTTAAGGTTAGAATTAGTGTTAGGGTTAGAATTACCTTAAGGGTTAGGGTTAGGAGCTAGGGTTAGGTTTAGGGTTAGGGTTAAGGTTAGGTTTTTGGGTTAAGGTTAGGTTAGGGTAAGAGTACGGGTTAGGGTTAGGGTTAGGGTTAGGGTTAGGGTTTAGGGAAAATAGGATTTTGAATGGGACTGAATTTGCATTACATTTTTTTAATTTTATTTTTTTAGGGGGTAGATCAGCTTTAATATTGCAGATAGATTGTAACTTTCATCAACGTAATTGTCTGCATCACTTCCAATCCCCCATATGTTTTTTTTCTCTCGCAAATATATATATTTATATACAGTGGGGAAAAAAAGTATTTAGTCAGCCACCAATTGTGCATGTTCTCCCACTTAAAAAGATGAGAGAGGCCTGTAATTTTCATCATAGGTACAAGTCAACTATGACAGACAAAATTAGGGAAAAAAATCCAGAAAATCACATTGTAGGATTTTTTATGAATTTATTTGCAAATTATGGTGGAAAATAAGTATTTGGTCAATAACAAAAGTTTCTCAAAACTTTGTTATATACCCTTTGTTGGCATTGACACAGGTCAAACGTTTTCTGTAAGTCTTCACAAGGTTTTCACACACTGTTGCTGGTATTTTGGCCCATTCCTCCATGCAGATCTCCTCTAGAGTAGTGATGTTTTGGGGCTGTCGCTGGGCAACACGGACTTTCAACTCCCTCCAAAGATTTTCTATGGGGTTGAGATCTGGAGACTAGCTAGGCCACTCCAGGACCTTGAAATGCTTCTTACGAAGCCACTCCTTCGTTGCCCGGGCGGTGTGTTTGGGATCATTGTCATGCTGAAAGACCCAGCCACGTTTCATCTTCAATGCCCTTGCTGATGGAAGGAGGTTTTCACTCAAAATCTCACGATACATGGCCCCATTCATTCTTTCCTTTACACGGATCAGTCGTCCTGGTCCCTTTGCAGAAAAACAGCCCCAAAGCATGATGTTTCCACCCCCATGCTTCACAGTAGGTATGGTGTTCTTTGGATGCAACTCAGCATTATTTGTCCTCCAAACACGATGAGTTGAGTTTTTACCAGAAATTTATATTTTGGTTTCATCTGACCATATGACATTCTCCCAATGATCTTCTGGATCATCCAAATGCACTCTAGCAAACTTCAGACGGGCCTGGACATGTACTGGCTTAAGCAGGGGGAAACGTCTTGCACTGCAGGATTTGAGTCCCTGGCGGCGTAGTGTGTTACTGATGGTAGGCTTTGTTACTTTGGTCCCAGCTCTCTGCAGGTCATTCACTAGGTCCCCCCGTGTGGTTCTGGGATTTTTGCTCACCGTTCTTGTGATCATTTTGACCCCACGGGGTGAGATCTTGCGTGGAGCCCCAGATCGAGGGAGATTATCAGTGGTCTTGTATGTCTTCCATTTCCTAATAATTGCTCCCACAGTTGATTTCTTCAAACCAAGCTGCTTACCTATTGCAGATTCAGTCTTCCCAGCCTGGTGCAGGTCTACAATTTTGTTTCTGGTGTCCTTTGACAGATCTTTGGTCTTGGCCATAGTGGAGTTTGGAGTGTGACTGTTTGATGTTGTGGACAGGTGTCTTTTATACTGATAACAAGTTCAAACAGGTGCCATTCATACAGGTAACGAGTGGAGGACAGAGGAGCCTCTTAAAGAAGAAGTTACAGGTCTGTGAGAGCCAGAAATCTTGCTTGTTTGTAAGTGACCAAATACTTATTTTCCACCATAATTTGCAAATAAATTCATGAAAATTCCTACAATGTGATTTTCTGGAAAAAAAATTCTCAATTTGTCTGTCATAGTTGACGTGTACGTATGATGAAAATTACAGGCCTCTCTCATCTTTTTAAGTGGGAGAACTTGCACAATTGGTGGCTGACTAAATACTTTTTTCCCCCACTGTATATATATATATATACAGTGAGCGAAAAAAGTATTTGATCCCCTGCTGATTTTGTACGTTTAACCACTTACAAAGAAATGATCAGTCTATAATTTTAATGGTAGGTTTATTTGAACAGTGAGAGACAGAATAACAACAAAAAAATCCAGAAAAACAGTTGAGATTAGGAGCACACTCTTAAAGGGAGTGCTCCTAATCTCAGTGTGTTACCTGTATAAAAGACACCAGTCCACAGAAGCAATCAATCAATCAGATTACAAACTCTCCACCATGGCCAAGACCAAAGAGCTCTCCAAGGATATCAGGGCAAAGATTATGAGAACGGTGAGGAATCAGCCCAGAACTACACAGGAGGATATTGTCAATGACCTCAAGGCAGCTGGGACCATAGTCACCAAGAAAACAATTGGTAACACACTACGCCGTGAAGGACTGAATTCATGCAGTGCCCGCAAGGTCCCCCTGATCAAGAAAGCACCTATACATGCCCGTCTGAAGTTTGCCAATGAACATCTGAATGATTCAGAGGAGAACTGGGTGAAAGTGTTGTGGTCAGATGAGACAAAAATTGAGCTCTTTGGCATCAACTCAACTCGCCGTGTTTGGAGGAGGAGGAATGCTGCCTATGACCCCAAGAACACCATCCCCACCGTCAAACATGGAGGTGGAAACATTATACTTTGGGGGTGTTTTTCTGCTAAGGGGACAGGACAACTTCACCGCATCAAAGAGACGATGGACGAGGCCATGTACCGTCAAATCTTGGGTGAGAACCTCCTTCCCTCAGCCAGGGCATTGAAAATGGGTCGTGGATGGGTATTCCATTATGACAATGACCCAAAACACATGGCCAAGGCAACAAAGGAGTGCCTCAAGAAGAGGCACATTAAGGTCCTGGAGTGGCATAGCCAGTCTCCAGACCTTAATCCCATAGAAAATCTGTGGAGGGAGCTGAAGGTTTGAGTTGCCAAACGTCAGCCTCGAAACATTAATGACTTGGAGAAGATCTGCAAAGAGGAGTGGGACAAAATCACTCCTGAGATGTGTGCAAACCTGGTGGCCAACTACAAGAAACATCTGACCTCTGTGATTGCCAACAAGGGTTTTGCCACAAAGTACTAAGTCATGTTTTGCAGAGGGGTCAAATACTTATTTCCCTCATTAAAATACAAATCAATTTATAACATTTTTGACATGCGTTTTTTTGTTTTTTGTTGTTGTTATTCTGTCTCTCACTGTTCAAATAAACCTACCATTAAAATTATAGACTGATCATTTCTTTGTCAGTGGGCAAGCGTAGAAAATCAGCAGGGGATCAAATACTTTTTTCCCTCACTGTATATACATACATATCCTTTAAAAAAAAATATGTCCCTTTATTACTTTCCAACCCCACCACCCCTTCCCTAATTGAAGTAAACTAGTGAACAACAATGCTTAGGCCTCTCCTTCCAGCTCATACATTCTATATACATTTTATGGACACAGTCAATTTTACAATAAATCGATTTTGTTTGTTTTTACTCCTGAACTTCCTCTACCCTCAACCTCTCCGATCATTTTCATGATGTCCATCCGGTTTGCTTCTATATACCATATCTTTCTAACTGTGCTCTTTCACAAAAGCTCTCAACCTATAACCTATATACTTATTATGGACACAGTAAGCTTACATTATTAGTTATCTTGTTGTTATTAGTTGTTGTTGGTTGTTATTAGTCCCATCCTTCAACACCACACATCTATCTCTTAACACCATCCATATTGGATTTTATTTGCCAAATATTTTTCAACTGTACTTGGATGTTTTACAAAAGTTCTGAACCTTTCTATTCTCATTGTTTCTACAGATTGTAAATTGAAAATAAACATTTTTGCTAAAAGTATTATTATGCTATTGATCGATTGACTATGACTTTTCAGATCACCCATTACTGCTATTTGCAGGGTTAGCTCCAGGTAAATATTGCAATCCTTTAGCCATTCCTGGACCTGTGTCCAAAAACAAGCTACAAATGGACAGTACCAAAACAAATGATCTAATAATTCTGTCTCGTCGCAGCAAAATCTGCAGAGCTGGGAAAATTGTATCCCCATAGAAATAACATTCTATTGGTAGCAAGAATTTTATATAATAATTTAAATTGAAAAATTCTAAGTTTTGAATCCGGCGTCGTTTTGCGCATCAGTTCATAAACACTATGCCATGGGATCGGTACGTCAAAAATCTCTTCCCAACTATTTTGCAATCTATATGGGACAGCTGTCAATCCTTTGGTCCTTAAATGAAACTGGTATACTTTTTTATTTATCACAGTTTTCTTTAACCGATGATGTTCTTTAATGCAAGGCCGACAGACAAGTTCCTTACTTTTTCCCCCTTCCACTTTCCTCTTCCATTTTTGCGGCAATGCTGCAATTATTTGGTTGTAATTTTGGGTAGAGCAGACATTTCCATATGTTTTTGTTAGCTGCTTGTGCGACATAATTCCACCAGTCCTACCGATGATGTCATTTACGAAGATTATACTTTTTTTTTTCTTTTTTATTTTTTTCTTTTTTTTTAATCTATTAGTATATTTGAGTTTAACCACAATATTT